>NC_133337.1:71266256-71566256 GCF_030506205.2 Paramisgurnus dabryanus | reverse complement strand
AAATGAGCCCACCCCCATGTCTCTATGACACTGTGGTGCAAAGATATCCATCCGGGCATTTTATAATGGCAGTCTATGGTATAGGTTGCTAGGGTGCCCAAAATGGTTGCTATGGTAACCTTACACCCCATTGTGGGGGACGTCCTGACAGAGTCTAGCACCCTCTTCAAATTTTGTAACCCACATGTTTCTATGAAATCCTGGCTCGGACCTATGACCCGTCAAAATTTTTGCAATGGTAAGTCTATGGGATTTTGCCCCATTGACTTTTCATTGGGGCACTTTTGGGCACCTCTTACACCCCAGGGGTACAACTTACACCCCATTGTGATCCATGTTTTTACAGAGCCTACCACCCTCTTCAAATGTTGTAACCCACATGTTTCTACAAAATCCTCGAGCGGAGCTATGACTCGTCAAAGTTTGGCGCAATGTTAAGTCAATGGGATTTTTTGGGTGGTTTTTCGCCCCCCTTTCGGAAATCCTGCACCCGATCGCTTATAAAAGTCATAGCAGTCCTCTCCTCAATAAGCCGGTCGATTTGAGCCCTAATTTATGGGTCTACGACAAAGCGTGCGGGACGAGTTACGCGCCAAAAAAGTGTCCAGAAAAAGAAGAATAATAATAATAACTAGATAGGTACATTTCCTGAAGAAAATGTGAGTGGTGCTTGCCGTGGCAAAATTCTCGGGACAATATATGATTATACTCCAACCCAAAAGTAAAACGGTCTAACCCCCGTGTCTCTACGATGTTCTGATGCGGAGATATAAGGCTTTGTTTACTCTGTTGCTAGGGTACTGTATTTGGTTGCTAGGGAAAAAATTGGCATCCCATAATGATTACACCCCGAGTCACGAGTCAAACGGTCCAACCCCCGTGTCTGTACGATGTTCTGATGCGGAGATATAAGGCTTTGTTTACTCTGTTGCTAGGGTACTGTATTTGGTTGCTAGGGAAAAAATTGGCATCCCATAATGATTACACTCCGAGTCACGAGTCAAACGGTCCAACCCCCGTGTCTGTACGATGTTCTGATGCGGAGATATAAGGCTTTGTTTACTCTGTTGCTAGGGTACTGTATTTGGTTGCTAGGGAAAAAATGGCACCCCATAATGATTACACTCTGAGCCACGAGTCAAACGGTCCAACCCCCGTGTCTCTACGATGTTCTGATGCGGAGATATAAGGCTTTGTTTACTCTGTTGCTAGGGTACTGTATTTGGTTGCTAGGGAAAAAATTGGCATCCCATAGTGATTACACTCCGAGTCACGAGTCAAACGGTCCAACCCCCGTGTCTCTACGATGTTCTGATGCGGAGATATAAGGCTTTGTTTACTCTGTTGCTAGGGTACTCTATTTGGTTGCTAGGGAAAAAAATGGCATCCCATAATGATTACACTCTGAGTCACGAGTCAAACGGTCCAACCCTCGTGTCTCTACGATGTTCTGATGCGGAGATATAAGGCTTTGTTTACTCTGTTGCTAGGGTACTGTATTTGGTTGCTAGGGAAAAAATTGGGATCCCATAATGATTACACTCTGAGTCACGAGTCAAACGGTCCAACCCCCGTGTCTCTACGATGTTCTGATGCGGAGATATAAGGCTTTGTTTACTCTGTTGCTAGGGTACTGTATTTGGTTGCTAGGGGAAAAAATGGCATCCCATAATGATTACACTCTGAGTCACGAGTCAAACGGTCCAGCCCCCGTGTCTCTACGATGTTCTGATGCGGAGATATAAGGCTTTGTTTACTCTGTTGCTAGGGTACTGTATTTGGTTGCTAGGGAAAAAAATGGCATCCCATAATGATTACACTCTGAGTCACGAGTCAAACGGTCCAGCCCCCGTGTCTCTACGATGTTCTGATGCGGAGATATAAGGCTTTGTTTACTCTGTTGCTAGGGTACTGTATTTGGTTGCTAGGGAAAAAAATGGCATCCCATAATGATTACACTCTGAGTCACGAGTCAAACGGTCCAACCCCCGTGTCTCTACGATGTTCTGATGCTGGAATATAACTGTTTGAATTTTATGTTGCTAGGGTGCTCAAAAGTGGTTGCTAGGGGCGTGGCTTAATACCTATGTAAGGATCCTGAGAGACTGATTGGATGCCTGAGTAAAATGAGCCCACCCCTATGTCTCTTTGACACTGTGGTGCAAAGATATCCATCTGGGCATTTTATAATGGCAGTCTATGGGAGATGTTGCTAGGGTGCCCAAAATTGTTGCTAGGGGCGTGGCTTAATAGCTCTGGGATGATCCTGAGAGACTGATTGGATGCCCGAGTAAAATGAGCCCACCCACTTATCTCTACGACACTGTAAACCAAAGATATCCCATCTGGAACTGTTTTATTCCCTTATATGGGCATGTTTCCTGCCCCATTATAAGTCAATGGGAATTTTCGGGTGCCTCTTATACCCCAGGGGTACAACTTACACCCCAATGTGATGTATGTTCTTACAGAGCCTACCACCCTCTTCAAATTTAGTAACCCATATGTTTCTAAGGAATCCTCACTCGTACCTATGACCCGTCAAAATTTTTGCAATGTTAAGTCTATGGGATATTGCCCCATTGACTTTTCATTAGGCATTTTTGGGCAACTCTTACACCCCAGGGGTACAACTTACACCCCATTATGATGTATGTTCTTAGAGAGCCTACCACCCTCTTCAAATGTTGTAACCCACATGTTTCTATAAAATCCTCGAGCGGAGCAATGACTCGTCAAAGTTGGGCGCAATGTTAAGTCAATGGGATTTTTCGGGTGGTTTTTCGCCCCCCTTTCAGAAATCCTGCACCCGATCGCTTATAAAAGTCATAGCACACCTCTCCTCAATAATCCGGTCGATTTGAGCCCTCTTTCATGGGACTACGTTAAACCGTGCGGGACGAGTTACGCGCCGAAAAAGTGTCCAGAAAAAGAAGAATAATAATAACTAGATAGGTACATTTCCTGAAGAAAATGTGAGTGGTGCTTGCCGTGGCAAAATTCTGGGGACCATATATGATTATACTCCAAGCCAAAAGTTAAACGATCCAACTCCCGTGTCTGTACGATGTTCTGATGCGGAGATATACGGCTGTGTTTATCCGGTTGCTAGGGTCCTGCATTTGGTTGCTAGGGAAAAAAATGGCATCCACTAGTGATTACCCTCCGAGTCACAAGTCAAACGGTCCAAACCCCGTGTCTCTACGATGTTCTGATGCGGAGATATAAGGCTTTGTTTACTCTGTTGCTAGGGTACTGTATTTGGTTGCTAGGGAAAAAAAATGGCATCCACTAGTGATTACCCTCCGAGTCATGAGTCAAACGGTCCAACCCCCGTGTCTCTACGATGTTCTGATGAGGAGAAACAAGGCTTTGTTTACTCTGTTGCTAGGGTCCTGCATTTGGTTGCTAGGCGAAAAAATGTCACCCACTAGTGATTACCCTCCGAGTCACGAGTCAAACGGTCCAACCCCCGTGTCTCTACGATGTTCTGATGAGGAGATATAAGGCTTTGTTTACTCTGTTGCTAGGGTCCTGCATTTGGTTGCTAGGGGAAAAAATGTCACCCACTAGTGATTACCCTCCGAGTCATGAGTCAAACGGTCCAACCCCCATGTCTCTACGATGTTCTGATGCGGAGATATAAGGCTTTGTTTACACTGTTGCTAGGGTGCTGTATTTGGTTGCTAGGGGAAAAATTGGCATCCAATGGTGATTACACTCTAAGTCACAAGTCAAACGGTCCAACCCCCGTGTCTCTACGATGTTCTGATGCGGAGATATAAGGCTTTGTTTACATTGTTGCTAGGGTACTGTATTTGGTTGCTAGGGAAAAAATTGGCATCCACTAGTGATTACACTCTGATTCACGAGTCAAACGGTCCAACCCCCGTGTCTCTACGATGTTCTGATGCGGAGATATAAGGCTTTGTTTACACTGTTGCTAGGGTACTGTATTTGGTTGCTAGGGAAAAAATTGGCATCCCATAATGATTACACTCTGAGTCACGAGTCAAACGGTCCAACCCCCGTGTCTCTACGATG
Source organism: Paramisgurnus dabryanus (assembly GCF_030506205.2). Classification (NCBI taxonomy): domain Eukaryota; kingdom Metazoa; phylum Chordata; class Actinopteri; order Cypriniformes; family Cobitidae; genus Paramisgurnus; species Paramisgurnus dabryanus. The sequence goes on along the minus strand of NC_133337.1, from coordinate 71,562,212 downwards.
TTCTGATGCGGAGATATTAGGTTTTGTTTACTCTGTTGCTAGGGTACTGTATTTGGTTGCTAGGGAAAAATTGGCATCCCATAATGATTACACTCCGAGTCACGAGTCAAACGGTCCAACCCCCGTGTCTCTACGATGTTCTGATGCGGAGATATAAGGCTTTGTTTACTCTGTTGCTAGGGTACTGTATTTGGTTGCTAGGGAAAAAATTGGCATCCCATAATGATTACACTCCGAGTCACGAGTCAAACGGTCCAACCCCCGTGTCTCTACGATGTTCTGATGCGGAGATATAAGGCTTTGTTTACTCTGTTGCTAGGGTACTGTATTTGGTTGCTAAGGAAAAAATTGGCATCCCATAATGATTACACTCCGAGTCACGAGTCAAACGGTCCAACCCCCGTGTCTCTACGATGTTCTGATGCGGAGATATAAGGCTTTGTTTACTCTGTTGCTAGGGTACTGTATTTGGTTGCTAAGGAAAAAAATGGCATCCACTAGTGATTACCCTCCGAGTCACGAGTCAAACGATCCAACCCCCGTGTCTCTACGATGTTCTGATGCGGAGATATAAGGCTTTGTTTACTCTGTTGCTAGGGTACTGTATTTGGTTGCTAGGGGAAAAAATGGCATGCACTAGTGATTACCCTCCGAGTCAAGAGTCAAATGGTCCAAACCCCGTGTCTTTACGATGTTCTGATGCGGAGATATAAGGCTTTGTTTACTCTGTTGCTAGGGTACTGTATTTGGTTGCTAGGGAAAAAAATGGCATCCACTAGTGATTACCCTCCGAGTCACGAGTCAAACAGTCCAACCCCCGTGTCTCTACGATGTTCTGATGCGGAGATATAAGGCTTTGTTTACTCTGTTGCTAGGGTACTGTATTTGGTTGCTAGGGAAAAAAATGGCATCCACTAGTGATTACCCTCCGAGTCATGAGTCAAACGGTCCAACCCCCGTGTCTCTACGATGTTCTGATGCGGAGATATAAGGCTTTGTTTACTCTGTTGCTAGGGTACTGTATTTGGTTGCTAGGGAAAAAAATGGGATCCACTAGTGATTACCCTCCGAGTCACGAGTCAAACGGTCCAAACCCCATGTCTCTACGATGTTCTGATGCGGAGATATAAGGCTTTGTTTACTCTGTTGCTAGGGTACTGTATTTGGTTGCTAGGGAAAAAAATGGCATCCACTAGTGATTACCCTCCGAGTCATGAGTCAAACGGTCCAACCCCCGTGTCTCTACGATGTTCTGATGCGGAGATATAAGGCTTTGTTTACTCTGTTGCTAGGGCACTGTATTTGGTTGCTAGGGGCGTGGCTTGGGAGTGGCCAATGATGTGCCCAGTGATTACACTCCGAGTCACAAGTAAAACGGTCCAACCCCCGTGTCTCTACGATGTTCTGATGCGGAGATATAAGGCTTTGTTTACTCTGTTGCTAGGGTACTGTATTTGGTTGCTAGGGGCGTGGCTTGGGAGTGGCCAATGATGTGCCCAGTGATTACACTCCGAGTCACAAGTAAAACGGTCCAAACCCCGTGTCTCTACGATGTTCTGATGCGGAGATATAAGGCTTTGTTTATTCGGTTGCTAGGGTGCTCAAATTTGGTTGCTAGGGTCGTGGCTTGGGAGTGGCCAATGATGTGCCCAATTGTTACACCCCTAGTCACAAGTAAAACGGTCCAAACCCCGTGTCTCTACGATGTTCTGATGCGGAGATATAAGGCTTTGTTTATTCGGTTGCTAGGGTGCTCAAATTTGGTTGCTAGGGGCGTGGCTTGGGAGTGGCCAATGATGTGCCCAATTGTTACACCCCTAGTCACAAGTAAAACGGTCCAACCCCCGTGTCTCTACGATGTTCTGATGCCGAGATATAACTGTTTGAATTTTATGTTGCTAGGGTGCTCAAAAGTGGTTGCTAGGGGCGTGGCTTAATACCTATGTAAGGATCCTGAGAGACTGATTGGATGTCTGAGTAAAATGAGCCCACCCCCATGTCTCTATGACACTGTGGCGCAAAGATATCCATCTGGGCATTTTATAATGGCAGTCTATGGGAGATGTTGCTAGGGTGCCCAAAATTGTTGCTAGGGGCGTGGCTTAATAGCTCTGGGATGATCCTAAGAGACTGCTTGGATGCCCGAGTAAAATGAGCCCACCCACTTATCTCTACGACACTGTAAAGCAAAGATATCTCATCTGGAACTGTTTTATTCCCTTATATGGGCATGTTTCCTGCCCCATTATAAGTCAATGGGAATTTTCGGGTGTCGCTTACACCCCAGGGGTACAACTTACACCCCATTGTGATCCATGTTCTTACAGAGTCTACCACCCTCTTCAAATGTTGTAACCCACATGTTTCTACAAAATCCTTGAGCGGAGCTATGACCCATCAAAGTTGGGCGTAATGTTAAGTCAATGGGATTTTTTGGGTGGTTTTTCGCCCCCCTTTCGAAAACCTTGCACCCGATCGCTTATAAAAGTCATAGCAGACGTGTCCTCAATTAGCCGGTCGTTTTGAGCACTGTTTCATTGGTCTACGACAAACCGTGCGGGACGAGTTACGCGCCGAAAAAGTGTCCAGATATAAGAATAATAAATAAATAAATAATAAGTATGAGCAATAATAATAGTGATGCCTTGCATAAATGCAAGCACCACTAATAAGTATGGGGAATAATAATAGTGATGCCTTGCATAAATGCAAGCACCACTAACTAGATAGGTACATTTCCTGAAGAAAATGTGAAGTGGTGCTTGCCGTGGCAAATTTCTGGAGACAGTATATGATTATACTCCAAGACGAGAGTAAAACAATCCAACCGGCATGTCTCTATGATGTTCTGAAGTGGAGATATAAGGCTTTGTTTATTCGGTTGCTAGGGTACTGTATTTGGTTGCTAGGGAGAAAATAGGCATCCACTATCGATTACACTCTGAGTCACGAATCAAACGGACCAACCCCCGTGTCTCTACGATGTTCTGATGCAGAAATACTAGGCTTTGTTTACTCTGTTGCTAGGGTACTGTATTTGGTTGCTAGGGAGAAAAGTGGCATCCACTAGTGATTACACTCCGAGTCACTAGTCAAACAGTCCAACCCCCGTGTCTCTATGATGTTCTGATGCGGAGATATAAGGCTTTGTTTACTCTGTTGCTATGGTACTGTATTTGGTTGCTAGGGAAAAATTGGCATCCCATAATGATTACACTCTGAGTCACGAGTCAAAGGGTCCAACCCCCATGTCTCTACGATGTTCTGATGCGGAGATATAAGGCTTTGTTTACTCTGTTGCTAGGGTACTGTATTTGGTTGCTAGGGAAAAAATTGGCATCCCATAATGATTACACTCAGAGTCACGAGTCAAACGGTCCAACCCCCGTGTCTCTACGATGTTCTGATGCGGAGATATAAGGCTTTGTTTACTCTGTTGCTAGGGTACTGTATTTGGTTGCTAGGGAAAAAATTGGCATCCCATAATGATTACACTCTGAGTCACGAGTCAAACGGTCCAACCCCCGTGTCTCTACGATGTTCTGATGCGGAGATATAAGGCTTTGTTTACTCAGTTGCTAGGGTACTGTATTTGGTTGCTAGGGAAAAAATTGGCATCCCATAATGATTACACTCAGAGTCACGAGTCAAACGGTCCAACCCCCGTGTCTCTACGATGTTCTGATGCGGAGATATAAGGCTTTGTTTACTCTGTTGCTAGGGTACTGTATTTGGTTGCTAGGGAAAAAATTGGCATCCCATAGTGATTACACTCTCAGTCACAAGTCAAACGGTCCAACCCCCGTGTCTCTACGATGTTCTGATGCGGAGATATAAGGCTTTGTTTACTCTGTTGCTAGGGTACTGTATTTGGTTGCTAGGGAAAAAATTGGCATCCCATAATGATTACACTCTGAGTCACGAGTCAAACGGTCCAACCCCCATGTCTCTACGATGTTCGGATGCTGAGATATAACTGTTTGAATTTTATGTTGCTAGGGTGCTGAAAAGTGGTTGCTAGGGGCGTGGCTTAATACCTATGTAAGGATCCTGAGAGACTGATTGGATGCCTGAGTAAAATGAGCACACCCCGATGTCTCTATGACACTGTGGTGCAAAGAAATCCATCTGGGCATTTTATAATGGCGGTCTATGGGAGATGTTGCTAGGGTGCCCAAAATTGTTGCTAGAGGCGTGGCTTAATAGCTCTGCGATGATCCTGAGAGACTGATTGGATGCTCGAGTAAAATGAGCCCACCCACTTATCTCTATGACACTCTAAAGCAAAGATATCCCATCTGGAACTGTTTTATTCCCTTATATGGGCATGTTTCCTGCCCCATTATAAGTCAATGGGAATTTTCGGGCTCCTCTTACACCCCAGGGGTACAACTTACACCCCAATGTCATGTATGTTCTTACAGAGTCTACCACCCTCTTCAAATGTTATAACCCACATGTTTCTACAAAATCCTCGAGCGGAGCTATGACCCGTCAAAGTTCGGCGCAATGTTAAGTCAATGGGATTTTTTGGGTGATTTTTTGCCCCCCTTTCGGAAATCCTGCACCCGATCCCTTATAAAAGTCATAGCACACCTCTCCTCAATAAACCGGTCGATTTGAGCCCGCTTTCATGGGACTACGGCAAACCGTGCGGGACGAGTTACGCGCCGAAAAAACGTGCAGACATAAGAATAAAATATAATAATAATATCCCTGAGGAATAGTAATAGTGATGCCTTGCATAAATGCAAGCACCACTAATAAGTATGCAAGATAGTAATAGTGATGCTTTGCATAAATGCAAGCACCACTAACTAGATAGGTACATTTCCTGAAGAAAATGTGAAGTGGTGCTTGCCGTGGCAAATTCTGACCATATATGATTATACTCCAAGCTAAAAGTAAAATGATCCAACCCCCGTGTCTCTATGATGTTCTGATGCGGAGATATAAGGCTTTGTTTACTCTGTAGCTAGGGTACTGTATTTGGTTGCTAGGGGAAAAAATGGCATCCACTAGTGATTACCCTCCGAGTCACGAGTCAAACGGTCCAACCCCCGTGTCTCTACGATGTTCTGATGAGGAGATATAAGGCTTTGTTTACTCTGTTGCTAGGGTACTGTATTTGGTTGCTAGGGATAAAAATGGCATCCACTGGTGTTTACCCTCCGAGTCACCAGTCAAACAGTCCAACCCCCGTGTCTCTACAAAGTTCTGATGCGGAGTTATAAGGCTTTGTTTACTCTGTTGCTAGGGTGCTCAAATTTAGTTGCTAGGGGCGTGGCTTGGAAGTGGCCAATGATGTGGCTAGTTATTATACTCCGAGTCACAAGTAAAACGGTCCAACCCCAGTGTCTCTACGATGTTCTGATGCCGAGATATAACTGTTTGAATTTTATGTTGCTAGGGTGCTCAAAAGTGGTTGCTAGGGGCGTGGCTTAATACCTATGTAAGGATCCTGAGAGACTGATTGGATGCCCGAGTAAAATGAGCCCACCCACTTATCTCTACGACACTGTAAAGCAAAGATATCCCATCTGGAACGATTTTATTCCCTTATATGGGCGTGTTCCCTGCCCCATTATAAGTCAATGGGAAATTTCGGGTGCCTCTTACACCCCAGGGGTACAACTAACACCCCAATGTCATGTATGTTCTTACAGAGCCTACCACCCTCTTCAAATGTTATAACCCACATGTTTCTACCAAATCCTCGAGCGGAGCTATGACCCGTCAAAGTTCGGCCCAATGTTAAGTCAATGGGATTTTTCGGGTGGTTTTTCGCCCCCCTTTCGGAAATCCTGCACCCGATCTCTTATAAAAGTCATAGCACACCTCTCCTCAATAATCCGGTCAATTTGAGCCCTCTTTCGTGTGTCTACGACAAACCGTGTGGGACGAGTTACGCGCCGAAAAAGTGTGCAGACATAAGAATAATAAGATATAATAATAATAAGTATGAGCAATAATAATAGTGATGCCTTGCATAAATGCAAGCACCACTAATAACTAGATAGGTACATTTCCTGAAGAAAATGTGAGTGGTGCTTGCCGTGGCAAAATTCTGGGGACCATATATGATTATACTCCAAGCCAACAGTTAAACGATCCAACTCCCGTGTCTATACGATGTTCTGATGTGGAGATATAAGGCTGTGTTTATCCGGTTGCTAGGGTACTGTATTTGGTTGCTAGGGAAAAATTTGGCATCCCATAATGATTACACTCTGAGTCACGAGTCATACGGTCCAACCCCCGTGTCTCAACGATGTTCTGATGCAGAGATATAAGGCTTTGTTTATTCGGTTGCTAGGGTACTGTATTTGGTTGCTAGGGAAAATTCTGACATCCCATAGTGATTACCCTCCGAGTCATGAGTCAAACGGTCCAACCCCCGTGTCTCTACGATGTTCTGATGCGGAGATATAAGGCTTTGTTTACTCTGTTGCTAGGGTACTGTATTTGGTTGCTAGGGAAAAAAATGGCATCCACTAGTGATTACCCTCCGAGTCACGAGTCAAACGGTCCAACCCCCGTGTCTCTACGATGTTCTGATGTGGAGATATAAGGCTTTGTTTACTCTGTTGCTAGGGTACTGTATTTGGTTGCTAGGGAAAAAAATTGCATCCACTAGTGATTACCCTCCGAGTCATGAGTCAAACGGTCCAACCCCCGTGTCTCTACGATGTTCTGATGCGGAGATATAAGGCTTTGTTTACTCTGTTGCTAGGGTACTGTATTTGGTTGCTAGGGAAAAAAATGGCATCCACTAGTGATTACCCTCCGAGTAACGAGTCAAACGGTCCAAACCCCATGTCTCTACGATGTTCTGATGCGGAGATATAGCGATTTGTTTATTCCGTTGCTAGGGTGCTCATATTTGGTTGCTAGGGGCGTGCCTTAATACCACTTGGCAACCACTAGTGATTACCCTCCAAGTCACGAGTAAACCGGTCCAACCCCCTTGTCTCTACGATTTCCTGATGCGGAGATATATCGATTTGTTTATTCCGTTGCTAGGGTGCTCATATTTGGTTGCTAGGGGCGTGGCCTGGGAGTGGCCAATGATGTGGCTAGTTATTACACTCCCAGTCACAAGTAAAATGGTCCAATCCCCGTTTCTCTACGATGTTCTGATGCCGAGATATAACTGTTTGAATTTTATGTTGCTAGGGTGCTCAAAAGTGGTTGCTAGGGGCGTGGCTTAATACCTATGTAAGGATCCTGAGAGACTGATTGGATGCCTGAGTAAAATGAGCCCACCCCCATGTCTCTATGACACTGTGCTGCAAAGATATCCATCTGGGCATTTTATAATGGCAGTCTATGGGAGATGTTGCTAGGGTGCTCAAAAGTGGTTGCTAGGGGCGTGGCTTAATAGCTCTGAGATGATCCTGAGAGACTGATTGGATGCCTGAGTAAAATGAGCCCACCCACTTATCTCTACGGCACTGTAAAGCAAAGATATCCCATCTGGAACGATGTTATTCCCTTATATGGGCGTGTTCCCTGCCCCATTATAAGTCAATGGGAAATTTCGGGTGCCTCTTACACCCCAGGGGTACAACTTACACCCCATTGTGATGCATGTTCTTACAGAGTCTACCACCCTCTTCAAATGTTGTAACCCACATGTTTCTACAAAATCCTCGAGCGGAGCTATGACCCATCAAAGTTGGGCCCAATGTTAAGTCAATGGGAATTTTCGGGTGGTTTTTCGCCCCCCTTTCGAAAATCCTGCACCCGATCGCTTATAAAAGTCATAGCACACCATTCCTCAATAATCCGGTCGATTTGAGCCGTCTTTCATGGGACTACGGCAAACCGTGTGGGACGAGTTACGCGCCGAAGTTTTGTCCAGATATAAGAAGAAGAAGAAGAATAATATCCAGGGACAATAATAATAGTGATGCTTTGCATAAATGCAAGCACCACTAATAATAACTAGATAGGTACATTTCCTGAAGAAAATGTGAGTGGTGCTTGCCGTGGCAAAATTCTGGGGACCATATATGATTATACTCCAAGCCAAAAGTTAAACGATCCAACTCCCGTGTCTGTACGATGTTCTGATGTGGAGATATAAGGCTGTGTTTATCCGGTTGCTAGGGTACTGTATTTGGTTGCTAGGGAAAAAATTGGCATCCCATAATGATTACACTCTGAGTCCCGAGTCATACGGTCCAACCCCCGTGTCTCAACGATGTTCTGATGCAGAGATATAAGGCTTTGTTTATTCGGTTGCTAGGGTACTGTATTTGGTTGCTAGGGAAAATTTTGACATCCCATAGTGATTACCCTCCGAGTCATGAGTCAAACGGTCCAACCCCCGTGTCTCTACGATGTTCTGATGCGGAGATATAAGGCTTTGTTTACTCTGTTGCTAGGGTACTGTATTTGGTTGCTAGGGAAAAAATTGGCATCCTATAGTGATTACCCGCCGAGTCACGAGTCAAACGGTCCAACCCCCGTGTCTCTACGATGTTCTGATGCGGAGATATAAGGCTTTGTTTACTCTGTTGCTAGGGTACTGTATTTGGTTGCTAGGGAAAAAATTGGCATCCCATAATGATTACACTCAGAGTCACGAGTTAAACGGTCCAACCCCCATGTCTCTACGATGTTCTGATGCGGAGATATAAGGCTTTGTTTACTCTGTTGCTAGGGTACTGTATTTGGTTGCTAGGGAAAAAATTGGCATCCCATAATGATTACACTCTGAGTCACGAGTCAAACGGTCCAACCCCCATGTCTCTACGATGTTCTGATGCGGAGATATAAGGCTTTGTTTACTCTGTTGCTAGGGTACTGTATTTGGTTGCTAGGGAAAAAATTGGCATCCCATAATGATTACACTCTGAGTCACGAGTCAAACGGTCCAACCCCCATGTCTCTACGATGTTCTGATGCGGAGATATAAGGCTTTGTTTACTCTGTTGCTAGGGTACTGTATTTGGTTGCTAGGGAAAAAATTGGCATCCCATAATGATTACACTCAGAGTCACGAAACAAACGGTCCAACCCCCGTGTCTCTACGATGTTCTGATGCGGAGATATAAGGCTTTGTTTACTCTGTTGCTAGGGTACTATATTTGGTTCCTAGGGAAAAAATTGGCATCCCATAATGATTACACTCTGAGTCACGAGTCAAACGGTCCAACCCCTATGTCTCTACGATGTTCTGATGCGGAGATATAAGGCTTTGTTTACGCTGTTGCTAGGGTACTGTATTTGGTTGCTAGGGAAAAAATTGGCATCCCATAATGATTACACTCTGAGTCACGAGTCAAGCGGTCCAACCCCCGTGTCTCTACGATGTTCGGATCATAGATATGTATATAAAGGCTAGATGGCTCAAGGCGGAGTCAGCTGTGTCGTCACTTGGCGGCCATCTTAGGTCAGTGCTGCCATAGTGCTGCTCCCTGCTGCTGTGGACGGAAGGTGAGTGACATACGCCAACTAAAATGCTCGTAACTTGCTGAATTCTTGACGGATGTACAAACGGTTTGGTTTTTTACAAACGTTATTAACGTGGCTATAATTCTGGATGCTTTAACATGTTTCATGAATTTTTTATTTATTTTTAGTATACGTATTCAGTGTCATAGGTACATCTTTGACGTGTATAACAAACCAATCCGTTTGAAAATCGGTAAAAAATTAAGCAAGTTATGGTCATTTAAAAGTACCTGCATCATTAAAACTCAATGCTACGAGTGAGCGAGCGCCCTGTCCTAAGATGGCCGCCAAAATGCGGACGTTCCACTCAATTGGCCATCAGCGCGGACGAGCCATCTAGCCTTTATATACATATCTATGGTTCGGATGCTGAGATATAACTGTTTGAATTTTATGTTGCTAGGGTGCTGAAAAGTGGTTGCTAGGGGCGTGGCTTAGTAAGTCTTTAAGGATCCTGAGAAACTGATTGGATGCCTGAGTAAAATGAGCCCACCCCCATGTCTCTATGACACTCAGGTGCAAAGATATCCATCTGGGCATTTTATAATGGCAGTCTATGGGAGATGTTGCTAGGGTGGCTAAAATTGTTGCTAGGGGCGTGGCTTAATAGCTCTGAGATGATCCTGAGAGACTGATTGGATGCCGGAGTAAAATGAGCCCACCCACTTGTCTGTAGGACATTGTTAAGCGAAGATATCCCAGCTGGAACTTTTTTATTTCCTTATATGGGCATCTTTCCTGCCCCATTATAAGTCAATGGGAATTTTTGGGTGCCTCTTACACCCCAGGGGTACAACTTACACCCCATTGTGATCCATGTTCTTACAGAGCCTACCACCCTCTTCAAATGTTGTAACTCACATGTTTCTATAAAATCCTCTAGCGGAGCTATGACCTGTCAAAGTTGGGCGCAATGTTAAGTCAATGGGATTTTTCGGGTGGTTTTTTGCCCCCCTTTCAGAAATCCTGCACCCGATCCCTTATAAAAGTCATAGCACACCTCTCCTCAATAATCCGGTCGATTTGAGCCCTCTTTCGTGGGACTACGTTAAACCGTGCGGGACGAGTTACGCGCCGAAAAAGTGTCCAGAAAAAGAAGAATAATAATTATAAACTAGATAGGTACATTTCCTGAAGAAAATGTGAGTGGTGCTTGCCGTGGCAAAATTCTGGGGAACATATATGATTATACTCCAAGCCAAAAGTAAAACGATCCAACTCCTGTGTCTCTACGATGTTCTGATGCGGAGATATAAGGCTTTGTTTACTCTGTTGCTAGGGTACTGTATTTGGTTGCTAGGGAAAAAAATTGCATCCACTAGTGATTACCCTCCGAGTCACGAGTCAAACGGTCCAAACCCCATGTCTTTACGATGTTCTGATGCGGAGATATAAGGCTTTGTTTACTCTGTTGCTAGGGTACTGTATTTGGTTGCTAGGGAAAAAAATGGCATCCACTAGTGATTACCCTCCGAGTCATGAGTCAAACGGTCCAACCCCCGTGTCTCTACGATGTTCTGATGTGGAGATATAAGGCTTTGTTTACTCTGTTGCTAGGGTACTGTATTTGGTTGCTAGGGGCGTGGCTTGGGAGTGGCCAATGATGTGCCCAGTGATTACACTCCGAGTCACAAGTAAAACGGTCCAACCCTCGTGTCTCTACGATGTTCTGATGCGGAGATATAAGGCTTTGTTTACTCTGTTGCTAGGGTACTGTATTTGGTTGCTAGGGGCGTGGCTTCGGAGTGGCCAATTATGTGCCCAGTGATTACACTCCGAGTCACAAGTAAAACGGTCCAACCCCCGTGTCTCTACGATGTTCTGATGCGGAGATATAAGGTTTTGTTTACTCTGTTGCTAGGGTACTGTATTTGGTTGCTAGGGGCGTGGCTTGGGAGTGGCCAATGATGTGCCCAGTGATTACACTCCGAGTCACAAGTAAAACGGTCCAAACCCCGTGTCTCTACGATGTTCTGATGCGGAGATATAAGGCTTTGTTTATTCGGTTGCAAGGGTGCTCAAATTTGGTTGCTAGGGGCGTGGCTTGGGAGTGGCCAATGATGTGCCCAATTGTTACACCCCTAGTCACAAGTAAAACGGTCCAACCCCCGTGTCTCTACGATGTTCTGATGCCGAGATATAACTGTTTGTATTTTATGTTGCTAGGGTGCTCAAAAGTGGTTGCTAGGGGCGTGGCTTAGTAAGTCTGTAAGGATCCTGAGAGACTGATTGGATGCCTGAGTAAAATGAGCCCACCCCCATGTCTCTATGACACTGTGGTGCAAAGATATCCATCCGGGCATTTTATAATGGCAGTCTATGGTATAGGTTGCTAGGGTGCCCAAAATGGTTGCTATGGTAACCTTACACCCCATTGTGGGGGACGTCCTGACAGAGTCTAGCACCCTCTTCAAATTTAGTAACCCACATGTTTCTATGAAATCCTGGCTCGGACCTATGACCCGTCAAAATTTTTGCAATGGTAAGTCTATGGGATTTTGCCCCATTGACTTTTCATTGGGGCACTTTTGGGCACCTCTTACACCCCAGGGGTACAACTTACACCCCATTGTGATCCATGTTCTTACAGAGCCTACCACCCTCTTCAAATGTTGTAACCCACATGTTTCTACAAAATCCTCGAGCGGAGCTATGACTCGTCAAAGTTGGGCGCAATGTTAAGTCAATGGGATTTTTTGGGTGGTTTTTCGCCCCCCTTTCGGAAATCCTGCACCCGATCGCTTATAAAAGTCATAGCACACCTCTCCTCAATAAGCCGGTCGATTTGAGCCCTAATTTATGGGTCTACGACAAAGCGTGCGGGACGAGTTACGCGCCGAAAAAGTGTCCAGAAAAAGAATAATAATAATAATAATAATAACTAGATAGGTACATTTCCTGAAGAAAATGTGAGTGGTGCTTGCCGTGGCAAGTTTCGTGGGACAATTTATGATTATACTCCAAGCCAAAAGTCAAACGATCCAACCCCCGTGTCTCTACGATGTTCTGATGCGGAGATATAAGGCTTTGTTTACTCTGTTGCTAGGGTACTGTATTTGGTTGCTAGGGAAAAAATGGCATCCACTAGTGATTACCCTCCGAGTCACGAGTCAAACGGTCCAACCCCCGTGTCTCTACGATGTTCTGATGCGGAGATATAAGGCTTTGTTTACTCTGTTGCTAGGGTACTGTATTTGGTTGCTAGGGAAAAAAATTGCATCCACTAGTGATTACCCTCCGAGTCATGAGTCAAACGGTCCAACCCCCGTGTCTCTACGATGTTCTGATGCGGAGATATAAGGCTTTGTTTACTCTGTTGCTAGGGTACTGTATTTGGTTGCTAGGGAAAAAAATGGGATCCACTAGTGATTACCCTCCGAGTCACGAGTCAAACGGTCCAAACCCCATGTCTCTACGATGTTCTGATGCAGAGATATAAGGCTTTGTTTACTCTGTTGCTAGGGTACTGTATTTGGTTGCTAGGGAAAAAAATGGCATCCACTAGTGATTACCCTCCGAGTTATGAGTCAAACGGTCCGACCCCCATGTCTCTACGATGTTCTGATGCGGAGATATAAGGCTTTGTTTACTCTGTTGCTAGGGTACTGTATTTGGTGTCTAGGGGCGTGGCTTGGGAGTGGCCAATGATGAGCCCAGTGATTACACTCTGAGTCACAAGTAAAACGGTCCAACCCCCGTGTCTCTACGATGTTCTGATGCGGAGATATAAGGCTTTGTTTACTCTGTTGCTAGGGTACTGTATTTGGTTGCTAGGGGCGTGGCTTGGGAGTGGCCAATGATGTGCCCAGTGATTACACTCCGAGTCACAAGTAAAACGGTCCAACCCCCGTGTCTCTATGATGTTCTGATGTGGAGATATAAGGCTTTGTTTACTCTGTTGCTAGGGTACTGTATTTGGTTGCTAGGGGCGTGGCTTGGGAGTGGCCAATGATGAGCCCAGTGATTACACTCCGAGTCACAAGTAAAACGGTCCAAACCCTGTGTCTCTATGATGTTCTGATGTGGAGATATAAGGCTTTGTTTACTCTGTTGCTAGGGTACTGTATTTGGTTGCTAGGGGCGTGGCTTGGGAGTGGCCAATGATGAGCCCAGTGATTACACTCCGAGTCACAAGTAAAACGGTCCAACCCCCGTGTCTCTACGATGTTCTGATGCGGAGATATAAGGCTTTGTTTACTCTGTTGCTAGGGTACTGTATTTGGTTGCTAGGGGCGTGGCTTGGGAGTGGCCAATGATGTGCCCAGTGATTACACTCCGAGTCACAAGTAAAACGGTCCAAACCCTGTGTCTCTACGATGTTCTGATGCGGAGATATAAGGCTTTGTTTATTCGGTTGCTAGGGTGCTCAAATTTGGTTGCTAGGGGCGTGGCTTGGGAGTGGCCAATGATGTGCCCAATTGTTACACCCCTAGTCACAAGTAAAACGGTCCAACCCCCGTGTCTCTAAGATGTTCTGATGCGGAGATATAACTGTTTGTATTTTATGTTGCTAGGGTGCTCAAAAGTGGTTGCTAGGGGCGTGGCTTAGTAAGTCTGTAAGGATCCTGAGAGACTGATTGGATGCCTGAGTAAAATGAGCCCACCCCCATGTCTCTATGACACTGTGGTGCGAAGATATCCATCTAGGCATTTTATAATGGCAGTCAATGGTATAGGTTGCTAGGGTGCCCAAAATGGTTGCTATGGTAACCTTACACCCCATTGTGGGGTACGTCCTGACAGAGTCTAGCACCCTCTTCAATTTTAGTAACCCACATGTTTCTATGAAATCCTCACTTGGACCTGTGACCTGTCAAATTTTTTTGGCAATGTTAGTCTATGGGATTTTCGCCCCATTGACTTTCCATTAGGGCACTTTTGGGCACCTCTTACACCCCAGGGGTACAACTTACACCCCAATGTGATCCATGTTCTTACAGAGCCTACCACCCTCTTCAAATGCTGTAACCCACATGTTTCTACAAAATCCTAGAGTGGAGCAATGACCTGCCAAAGTTCGACGCAATGTAAAGTCAATGGGACGTTTTCGGGAGGTTTTTCGCGCCCCTTTCGGAAATCCTGCACCCGATCGCTTATAAAAGTCATAGCACACCTCTCCTCAATAATCCGGTCGATTTGAGCCCTCTTTCATGGCACTACGCCAAACCGTGCGAGACGAGTTACGCGCCGAAAAAGTGTCCAGAAAAAGAAGAATAATAATAATAATATCTTTGAGGAATAGTAATAGTGATGCTTTGCATAAATGCAAGCACCACTAATAATAATAAGTATGCAAGATAGTAATAGTGATGCTTTGCATAAATGCAAGCACCACTAATAATAAGTATGAGCAATAGTAATAGTGATGCCTTGCATAAATGCAAGCACCACTAATAATAATAAGTATGCAAGATAGTAATAGTGATGCTTTGCATAAATGCAAGCACCACTAACTAGATAGGTACATTTCCTGAAGAAAATGTGAAGTGGTGCTTGCCGTGGCAAAATTCTGGGGACCATATATGATTATACTCCAAGCCAAAAGTAAAACGATCCAACTCTCGTGTCTCTACGATGTTCTGATGCGGCGATATAAGGCTTTGTTTATGCGGTTGCTAGGGTACTGTATTTGGTTGCTAGGGAAAAAATTGGCATCCACTAGTGATTACATGCCGAGTCACAAGTAAAATGGTCTAACCCCCGTGTCTCTACGATGTTCTGATGCGGAGATATAAGGCTTTGTTTACTCTGTTGCTAGAGTATTGTATGTGGTTGCTAGGGAGAAAATGGCATCCACTAGTGATTACCCTCCGAGTCACGAGTCAAACGGTCCAACCCCCGTGTCTTTACGATGTTCTGATGCGGAGATATAAGGCTTTGTTTACTCTGTTGCTAGGGTACTGTATTTGGTTGCTAGGGGAAAAAATGGCATCCACTAGTGATTACCCTCCGAGTCACGAGTCAAACGGTCCAACCCCCGTGTCTCTACAATGTTCTGATGCGGAGATATAAGGCTTTGTTTACTCTGTTGCTAGGGTACTGTATTTGGTTGCTAGGGAAAAAATGGCATCCACTAGTGATTACACTCCAAGTCACAAGTCAAACGGTCCAACCCCCGTGTCTCTATGATGTTCTGATGCGGAGATATAAGGCTTTGTTTACTCTGTTGCTAGGGTACTGTATTTGGTTGCTAGGGAGAAAATTGGCATCCACGAGTGATTACACTCCAAGTCACGAGTAAAATGGTCCAACCCCCGTGTCTCTACGATTTTCTGATGCGGAGATATAAGGCTTTGTTTATTCGGTTGCTAGGGTGCTCATATTTGGTTGCTAGGGGCGTGGCTTAATACCTCTTGGCATCCACTAATGATTACCCTCTGAGTCACGAGTAAAACGGTGCAACCCCGGTGTCTCTACGATTTTCTGATGCGGAGATATAACGATTTGTTTATTCCGTTGCTAGGGTGCTCATATTTGGTTGCTAGGGGCGTGGCTTGGGAGTGGCCAATGATGTGGCAAGTGATTACACTCCGAGTCACAAGTAAAACGGTCCAACCCCCGTGTCGCTACGATGTTCTGATGCCGAGATATAACTGTTTGAATTTTATGTTGCTAGGGTGCTCAAAAGTGGTTGCTAGGGGCGTGGCTTAGTAACTCTGCAAGGGTCCTGAGAGACTGATTGGATGCCTGAGTAAAATGAGCCCACCCCCATGTCTCTGTGACACTGTGGTGCAAAGATATCCATCTGGGCATTTTATAAATGGCAGTCTATGGGATAGGTTGCTATGGTGGCCAAAATGGTTGCTAGGGTAACCTTACACCCCATTGTGGGGGACGTCCTGACAGAGTCTAGCACCCTCTTTAATTTTAGCAACCCACATGTTTCTACGAAATTCTCGCTCGTACCTATGACCCGTCAAAGTATTTGCAATGTTAAGTCTATGGGATTTTTGCCCCATTGACTTTTCATTGGGGCACTTTTGGGCGCCTCTTACACCCCAGGGGTACAACTTACACCCCATTGTGATATATGTTCTTACAGAGTCTACCACCCTCTCCAAATGTTGTAACCTACATGTTTCTACAAAATCCTCGAGCGGAGCTATGACTCGTCAAAGTTGGGCTCAATGTTAAGTCAATGGGATTTTTCGGGTGGTTTTTCGCCCCCCTTTCGAAAATCCTGCACCTGATCGCTTATAAAAGTCATAGCAGTCGTGTCCTTAATAAGCCCGTCGATTTGAGCCCTCTTTCATGGGTCTACGACAAACCGTGCGGGACGAGTTAGGTGCCGAAAAAACGTGCAGATGTAAGAATAAAATATAATAATAACTAGATAGAAAAGTTTGAAGACAAACTTTATGTTGGCTTGACAAAGCCTAGCCTGAACGTTTAAAACAGATTGAGAGAAATTTAAAACAAGTTTAGTTTAGTATTATAACTTTCCGTAAACATGATACCAAAAGTTACCATGTTAGCATGTTTAGCACTAAGTTAGCATGATGCTAACATGAATTTGCATGAAGCTAGCATGATGTTAACATGAATTAGCATGAAGCTAGCATGATGCTAACATGAATTAGCATGAAGCTAACATGAATTAGCATGAAGCTAACATGATGCTAACATGAATTAGCATGAAGCTAACATGAATTAGCATAAAGCTAGCATGATGCTAACATGAATTAGCATGAAGCTAGCATGATGCTAACATGAATTAGCATTAAGCTAACATGAATTAGCATGAAGCTAACATGATGCTAACATGAATTAGCATGAAGCTAGCATGATGCTAACATGAATTAACATGAAGCTAGCATGATGCTAACATGAATTAGCATGAAGCTAGCATGATGCTAACTTGAATTAGCATGAAGCTAACATGAATAAACATGAAGCTAGCATGATGTTAACATGAATTAGCATGAAGCTAGCATGATGCTAACATGAATTAGCATGAAGCTAGCATGATGCTAACATGAATTAGCATGAAGCTAGCATGATGCTAACATGAATTAGCATGAAGCTAGCATGATGCTAACATGAATTAGCATGAAGCTAACATGATGCTAACATGAATTAGCATGAAGCTAGCATGATGCTAACATGAATTAGCATGAAGCTAGCATGATGCTTACATGAATTAGCATGAAGCTAGCATGATGTTAACATGAATTAGCATGAAGCTAGCATGATGGTAACATGAATAAGCATGAAGCTAGCATGATGGTAACATGAATAAGCATGAAGCTAGCATGATGCTAACATGAATTAGCATGAAGCTAGCATGATGCTAACATGAATTAGGATGAAGCTAGCATGATGCTAACATGAATTAGCATGAAGCTAGCATGATGCTAACATGAATTAGCATGAAGCTAGCATGATGCTAACATGAATTAGCATGAAGCTAGCATGATGTTAGCATGATTAGCAGGAAGCTAGCATGATGCTAGCATTATTAGCATGAAGCTAACATGAATTAGCATGAAGCTAGCACGACGTTAACATGAATTAGCATCAAGCTAGCACGACGGTAACATGAATTAGCATGAAGTTAGCACGATGCTAACATGAATTAGCATGAAGCTAGCACGATGCTAACATGAATTAGCAAGAAGCTAGCACGATGCTAACATGAATTAGCATGAAGCTAGCACGATGCTAACATGAATTAGCATGAAGCTAGCACGATGCTAACATGAATTAGCATGAAGCTAGCACGAAGCTAACATGAATTAGCATGAAGCTAGCACAATGCTAACATGAATTAACATGAAGCTAGCACGATGCTAACATGAATTAGCATGAAGGTAGCACGATGCTAACATGAATTAGCATGAAGCTAGCACGATGCTAACATGAATTAGCATGAAGTTAGCACGATGCTAACATGAATTAGCATGAAGCTAGCACGATGCTAACATGAATTAGCATGAAGTTAGCACGATGCTAACATGAATTAGCATGAAGCTAGCACGATGCTAACATAAATTAGCATGAAGCTAGCATGAAGCTAACATGAATTAGCATGAAGTTAACATGATGCTAACATGAATTAGTATGAAGCTAGCATGATGCTAACATGATTAACATGAAGTTAGCAAGATTTATTATGAAATTAGCATAAAGCTAGCACGAAACTGGCATGAAGCTAGTATGACTTAGCATGGAGCTAGCATAAGGCTAACATGACCAAAAGACCCAAACCCCATGTCTCTATGATGTTCGGATCCAGAGATATAAGGCTTTGTTTATTATGTTGCTAGGGTGCTCATATTTGGTTGCTAGGGGCGTGGCTTAATACCTCAATAAGAATCCTCCGAGACTGATTGGATGCCTGAGTAAAATGAGCCCACCCCCATGTCTCTGTGACACTGTGCTGCAAAGATATCCATCTGGGCATTTTATAATGGCAGTCTATGGGATATGTTGCTAGGGTGCCCAAAAATGGTTGCTAGGGGCGTGGCTTAATAGCTATGGGGCGATCCTGAGAGACTGATTGGATGCCTGACTAAATTGAGCCCACCCCCATGTCTCTACGACACTCTAAAGTGAAGATATTCCATCTGGGACGCTTTTATTCCCTTATATGGGCATGTTCCCTGCCCCATTATAAGTCAATGGGGAAATTTGGGTGCCCCTTACACCCCAAGGGTGAAACTTACACCCCAATGTGATGTATGTTCTTACAGAGCCTGCCAGCCTCTTCAAATGTGGTAACCCACAAGTTTCTACAAATTTCTCGCTTGCAGCTATGACCCGTCAAAGTTTGTCGCAATGTTAAGTCAATGGAAAATTTGAGGTGTTTGAGCGCCCCGTTTAGGAATTCGGTAGGTCCCTTAAGTTAGAAAAGTCATAGCAACAATCTACGTACCAGTCTTAAAAGTTTTGTAAAGTTTTGTGGGTGTAGCTTGAAAGCTCTAGGAGGAGTTACTGTGAGAAAAAGTTTGTACCAGAATAATAATAATAATAATAATAACTAGATAGAAAAGTTTGAAGACAAACTTTATGTTGGCTTGACAAAGCCTAGCCTGAACGTTTAAAACAGATTGAGAGAAATTTAAAACAAGTTTAGTTTAGTATTATAACTTTCCGTAAACATGATACCAAAAGTTACCATGTTAGCATGTTTAGCACTAAGTTAGCATGATGCTAACATGAATTAGCATGAAGCTAGCATGATGCTAACATGAAATAGCATGAAGCTAGCATGATGCTAACATGAATTAGCATGAAGCTAGCATGATGCTAACATGAATTAGCATGAAGCTAGCATGATGCTAACATGAATTAGCATGAAGCTAGCATGATGCTAACATGAATTAGCATGAAGCTAACATGATGCTAACATGAATTAGCATGAAGCTAGCATGATGCTAACATGAATTAGCATGAAGTTAGCATGATGCTAACATAAATTAGCATGAAGCTAGCATGATGCTAACATGAATTAGCATGAAGCTAGCATGATGCTAGCATGAATTAGCATGATGCTAACATGAATTAGCATTGTGCTAATATGAATTAGCATGAAGCTAGCATGAATTAGCATGAAGCTAGCATGATGTTAACATGAATTAGCATGAAGCTAGCATGATGCTAACATGAATTAGCATGAAGCTAGCACGATGCTTACATGAATTAGCATGAAGCTAGCACGATGCTAACATGAATTAGCATGAAGCTAGCATGATGCTAACATGAATTAGCATGAAGCTAGCATGATGCTAACATGAATTAACATGAAGCTAGCATGATGCTAACATGAATTAGCATGAAGCTAGCATGATGCTAGCATGATTAGCATGAAGCTAACATGAGGCTAGCATGATTAGCAGGAAGCTAGCACGATGCTAACATGAATTAGCATGAAGCTAGCACGACGCTAACATGAATTAGCATGAAGCTAGCACGACGTTAACATGAATTAGCATGAAGCTAGCACGACGTTAACATGAATTAGCATGAAGCTAGCACGACGCTAACATGAATTAGCATGAAGCTAGCACGATGCTAACATGAATTAGCATGAAGCTAGCACGATGCTAACATGAATTAGCATGAAGCTAGCACGATGCTAACATGAATTAGCATAAAGCTAGCACGATGCTAACATGAATTAGCATGAAGCTAGCACGATGCTAACATGAATTAGCATGAAGCTAGCACGATGCTAACATGAATTAGCATGAAGCTAGCACGATGCTAACATGAATTAGCATGAAGCTAGCACGATGCTAACATGAATTAGCATTAAGCTAGCACGAAGCTAACATGAAATAGCATGAAGCTAGCACGAAGCTAACATGAATTAGCATGAAGCTAGCACGAAGCTAACATGAATTAGCATGAAGCTAGCATGATGCTAACATGAATTAACATGAAGTTAGCATGATGCTAACATGAATTAGTATGAAGCTAGCATGATGCTAACATGATTAACATGAGGTTAGCAAGATTTATTATGAAATTAGCATAAAGCTAGCACGAAACTAGCATGAAGCTAGTATGACTTAGCATGGAGCTAGCATAAGGCTAACATGACCAAAAGACCCAACCCCCATGTCTCTATGATGTTCGGATCCAGAGATATAAGGCTTTGTTTATTATGTTGCTAGGGTGCTCATATTTGGTTGCTAGGGGCGTGGCTTAATACCTCAATAAGAATCCTCCGAGACTGATTGGATGCCTGAGTAAAATGAGCCCACCCCCATGTCTCTGTGACACTGTGCTGCAAAGATATCCATCTGGGCATTTTATAATGGCAGTCTATGGGATATGTTGCTAGGGTGCCCAAAAATGGTTGCTAGGGGCGTGGCTTAATAGCTATGGGGCGATCCTGAGAGACTGATTGGATGCCTGACTAAATTGAGCCCACCCCCATGTCTCTACGACACTCTAAAGTGAAGATATTCCATCTGGGACGCTTTTATTCCCTTATATGGGCATGTTCCCTCCCCCATTATAAGTCAATGGGGAAATTTGGGTGGTCCTTACGCCCCAGGGGTGAAACTTACACCCCAATGTGGAGTATGTTCTTACACAGTCTGCCAGCCTCTTCAAATGTGGTAACCCACAAGTTTTTACAAATTTCTCGCTTGCAGCTATGACCCGTCAAAGTTTGTCGCAATGTTAAGTCAATGGAAAATTTGGGGTGTTTGAGCGCCCCGTTTAGGAATTCGGTAGGGCCCATCAGTTAGAAAAGTCATAGCACCCATCTACGGACCAGTCTTAAAAGTTTTGTAAAGTTTTGTGGGGGTAGCTTGAAATCTCTAGGAGGAGTTACAATTGGTAAAAAGTATGAACAGAAGAAGAATAATAACTAGATAGGTACATTTCCTGAAGAAAATGTGAGTGGTGCTTGCCGTGGCAAATTTCGGGGGACAATATATGATTATACTTCAAGCCAAAAGTAAAACAATTCAACCCACATGTCTCTACGATATTCTGATGCGAAGATATAAGGCTTTGTTTATTCGGTTGCTAGGGTACTGTATTTGGTTGCTAGGGAGAAAATTGGCATCCACTACTGATTACACTCCGAGATACGACTCAAACGGTCCAACCCCCGTGTCTCTACGATGTTCTGATGCGGAGATATAAGGCTTTGTTTACTCTGTTGCTAGGGTACTGTATTTGGTTGCTAGGGAAAAAATTGGCATCCACTAGTGATTACACTCCGAGATACGACTCAAACGGTCCAACCCCCGTGTCTCTGCAATGTTCTGATGTGGAGATAAAAGGCTTTGTTTACTCTGTTGCTAGGGTAATGTATTTGGTTGCTAGGGAGAAAATTGGCATCCACTAGTGATTACACTCCGAGTCACGAGTCAAACGGTCCAACCCCCGTGTCTCTACGATGTTCTGATGCGGAGATATAAGGCTTTGTTTACTCTGTTGCTAGGGTACTGTATTTGGTTGCTAGGGAAAAAAATGGCATCCACTAGTGATTACCCTCCGAGTCACGAGTCAAACGGTCCAAACCCCGTGTCTCTACGATGTTCTGATGCGGAGATATAAGGCTTTGTTTACTCTGTTGCTAGGGTACTGTATTTGGTTGCTAGGGAAAAAAAATTGATCCACTAGTGATTACCCTCCGAGTCATGAGTCAAACGGTCCAACCCCCGTGTCTCTACGATGTTCTGATGCGGAGATATAAGGCTTTGTTTACTCTGTTGCTAGGGTACTGTATTTGGTTGCTAGGGAAAAAAATGGCATCCACTAGTGATTACCCTCCGAGTCACGAGTCAAACGGTCCAAACCCCATGTCTCTACGATGTTCTGATGCGGAGATATAAGGCTTTGTTTACTCTGTTGCTAGGGTACTGTATTTGGTTGCTAGGGAAAAAAATGGCATCCACTAGTGATTACCCTCCGAGTCATGAGTCAAACGGTCCAACCCCCATGTCTCTACGATGTTCTGATGTGGAGATATAAGGCTTTGTTTACTCTGTTGCTAGGGTACTGTATTTGGTTGCTAGGGGCGTGGCTTGAGAGTGGCCAATGATGTGCCCAGTGATTACACTCCGAGTCACAAGTAAAACGGTCCAACCCCCGTGTCTCTACGATGTTCTGATGCGGAGATATAAGGCTTTGTTTACTCTGTTGCTAGGGTACTGTATTTGGTTGCTAGGGGCGTGGCTTGGGAGTGGCCAATTATGTGCCCAGTGATTACACTCCGAGTCACAAGTAAAACGGTCCAACCCCCGTGTCTCTACGATGTTCTGATGCGGAGATATAAGGCTTTGTTTACTCTGTTGCTAGGGTACTGTATTTGGTTGCTAGGGGCGTGGCTTGGGAGTGGCCAATGATGTGCCCAGTGATTACACTCCGAGTCACAAGTAAAACGGTCCAAACCCCGTGTCTCTACGATGTTCTGATGCGGAGATATAAGGCTTTGTTTATTCGGTTGCTAGGGTGCTCAAATTTGGTTGCTAGGGGCGTGGCTTGGGAGTGGCCAATGATGTGCCCAATTGTTACACCCCTAGTCACAAGTAAAACGGTCCAACCCCCGTGTCTCTACGATGTTCTGATGCCGAGATATAACTGTTTGTATTTTATGTTGCTAGGGTGCTCAAAAGTGGTTGCTAGGGGCGTGGCTTAGTAAGTCTGTAAGGATCCTGAGAGACTGATTGGATGCCTGAGTAAAATGAGCCCACCCCCATGTCTCTATGACACTGTGGTGCAAAGATATCCATCCAGGCATTTTATAATGGCAGTCTATGGTATAGGTTGCTAGGGTGCCCAAAATGGTTGCTATGGTAACCTTACACCCCATTGTGGGGGACGTCCTGACAGAGTCTAGCACCCTCTTCAAATGTAGAAATCCACATGTTTCTATGAAATCCTGGCTCGGACCTATGACCCGTCAAAATTTTTGCAATGGTAAGTCTATGGGATTTTGCCCCATTGACTTTTCATTGGGGCACTTTTGGGCACCTCTTACACCCCAGGGGTACAACTTACACCCCATTGTGATCCATGTTCTTAAAGAGCCTACCACCCTCTTCAAATGTTATAACCCACATGTTTCTACAAAATCCTCGAGCGGAGCTATGACTCGTCAAAGTTGGGCGCAATGTTAAGTCAATGGGATTTTTTGGGTGGTTTTTCGCCCCCCTTTCGGAAATCCTGCACCAGATCGCTTATAAAAGTCATAGCAGTCCTCTCCTCAATAAGCCGGTCGATTTGAGCCCTAATTTATGGGTCTACGACAAAGCGTGCGGGACGAGTTACGCGCCAAAAAAGTGTCCAGAAAAAGAATAATAATAATAATAATAAGTATGCAAGATAGTAATAGTGATGCTTTGCATAAATGCAAGCACCACTAACTAGATAGGTACATTTCCTGAAGAAAATGTGAAGTGGTGCTTGCAGTGGCAAATTTCGGGGGACAATATATGATTATACTCCAAGCCAAAAGTAAAACAATTCAACCCACATGTCTCTACGATATTCTGATGCGAAGATATAAGGCTTTGTTTATTCGGTTGCTAGGGTACTGTATTTGGTTGCTAGGGAGAAAATTGGCATCCACTAGTGATTACACTCCGAGTCACGAGTCAAACGGTCAAACCCAGGTGTCTCTACGATGTTCTGATGCGGAGATATAAGGCTTTGTTTACTCTGTTGCTAGGGTACTGTATTTGGTTGCTAGGGAAAAAATTGGCATCCACTAGTGATTACACTCCGAGATACGAGTCAAACGGTCCAACCCCCGTGTCTTTGCGATGTTCTGATGTGGAGATAAAAGGCTTTGTTTACTCTGTTGCTAGAGTAATGTATTTGGTTGCTAGGGAAAAAAATGGCATCCACTAGTGATTACCCTCCGAGTCACGAGTCAAACGGTCCAAACCCCGTGTCTCTACGATGTTCTGATGTGGAGATATAAGGCTTTGTTTACTCTGTTGCTTAGGTACTGTTTTTGGTTGCTAGGGGCGTGGCTTGGGAGTGGCCAATGATGTGCCCAGTGATTACACTCCGAGTCACAAGTAAAACGGTCCAAACCCCGTGTCTCTACGATGTTCTGATGCGGAGATATAAGGCTTTGTTTATTCGGTTGCTAGGGTGCTCAAATTTGGTTGCTAGGGGCGTGGCTTGGGAGTGGCCAATGATGTGCCCAATTGTTACACCCCTAGTCACAAGTAAAACGGTCCAACCCCCGTGTCTCTACGATGTTCTGATGCCGAGATATAACTGTTTGTATTTTATGTTGCTAGGGTGCTCAAAAGTGGTTGCTAGGGGCGTGGCTTAGTAAGTCTGTAAGGATCCTGAGAGACTGATTGGATGCCTGAGTAAAATGAGCCCACCCCCATGTCTCTATGACACTGTGGTGCAAAGATATCCATCCGGGCATTTTATAATGGCAGTCTATGGTATAGGTTGCTAGGGTGCCCAAAATGGTTGCTATGGTAACCTTACACCCCATTGTGGGGGACGTCCTGACAGAGTCTAGCACCCTCTTCAAATTTAGTAACCCACATGTTTCTATGAAATCCTGGCTCGGACCTATGACCCGTCAAAATTTTTGCAATGGTAAGTCTATGGGATTTTGCCCCATTGACTTTTCATTGGGGCACTTTTGGGCACCTCTTACACCCCAGGGGTACAACTTACACCCCATTGTGATCCATGTTCTTACAGAGCCTACCACCCTCTTCAAATGTTGTAACCCACATGTTTCTACAAAATCCTCGAGCGGAGCTATGACTCGTCAAAGTTGGGCGCAATGTTAAGTCAATGGGATTTTTTGGGTGGTTTTTCGCCCCCCTTTCGGAAATCCTGCACCCGATCGCTTATAAAAGTCATAGCACACCTCTCCTCAATAAGCCGGTCGATTTGAGCCTTAATTTATGGGTCTACGACAAAGCGTGCGGGACGAGTTACGCGCCGAAAAAGTGTCCAGAAAAAGAAGAATAATAATAATAACTAGATAGGTACATTTCCTGAAGAAAATGTGAAGTGGTGCTTGCCGTGGCAAAATTCTCGGGACAATATATGATTATACTCCAACCCAAAAGTAAAACGTTCCAACCCCCGTGTCTCTATGATGTTCTGATGCGGAGATATAAGGCTTTGTTTACTCTGTTGCTAGGGTACTGTATTTGGTTGCTAGGGAAAAATTGGCATCCAATGGTGATTACACTCTGAGTCACGAGTCAAACGGTCCAGCCCCCGTGTCTCTACGATGTTCTGACGCTGAGATATAAGGCTTTGTTTATTCGGTTGCTAGGGTACTGTATTTGGTTGCTAGGGATAAAATTGGCATCCACTAGTGATTACACTCCGAGTCACGAGTCAAACGGTCAAACCCCCGTGTCTCTACGATGTTCTGATGCGGAGATATAAGGCTTTGTTTACTCTGTTGCTAGGGTACTGTATTTGGTTGCTAGGGAAAAAATTGGCATCCACTAGTGATTACACTCCGAGATACGAGTCAAACGGTCCAACCCCCGTGTCTCTGCGATGTTCTGATGTGGAGATAAAAGGCTTTGTTTACTCTGTTGCTAGGGTAATGTATTTGGTTGCTAGGGAGAAAATTGGCATCCACTAGTGATTACACTCCGAGTCACGAGTCAAACGGTCCAAACCCCGTGTCTCTACGATGTTCTGATGCGGAGATATAAGGCTTTGTTTACTCTGTTGCTAGGGTACTGTATTTGGTTGCTAAGGAAAAAAATGGCATCCACTAGTGATTACCCTCCGAGTCACGAGTCAAACGGTCCAAACCCCGTGTCTCTACGATGTTCTGATGCGAAGATATAAGGCTTTGTTTATTCGGTTGCTAGGGTACTGTATTTGGTTGCTAGGGAGAAAATTGGCATCCACTAGTGATTACACTCCGAGTCACGAGTCAAACGGTCAAACCCCCGTGTCTCTACGATGTTCTGATGCGGAGATATAAGGCTTTGTTTACTCTGTTGCTAGGGTACTGTATTTGGTTGCTAGGGAAAAAATTGGCATCCACTAGTGATTACACTCCGAGATACGAGTCAAACGGTCCAACCCCCGTGTCTCTGCGATGTTCTGATGTGGAGATAAAAGGCTTTGTTTACTCTGTTGCTAGGGTAATGTATTTGGTTGCTAGGGAGAAAATTGGCATCCACTAGTGATTACACTCCGAGTCACGAGTCAAACGGTCCAAACCCCGTGTCTCTACGATGTTCTGATGCGGAGATATAAGGCTTTGTTTACTCTGTTGCTAGGGTACTGTATTTGGTTGCTAGGGAAAAAAATGGCATCCACTAGTGATTACCCTCCGAGTCACGAGTCAAACGGTCCAAACCCCGTGTCTCTACGATGTTCTGATGCGGAGATATAAGGCTTTGTTTACTCTGTTGCTAGGGTACTGTATTTGGTTGCTAGGGAAAAAAATGGCATCCACTAGTGATTACCCTCCGAGTCACGAGTCAAACGGTCCAACCCCC
Organism: Paramisgurnus dabryanus; assembly: GCF_030506205.2. Lineage (NCBI taxonomy): Eukaryota > Metazoa > Chordata > Actinopteri > Cypriniformes > Cobitidae > Paramisgurnus > Paramisgurnus dabryanus. The sequence continues at coordinate 71,534,823 of NC_133337.1, read as the reverse complement.
GTGTCTCTACGATGTTCTGATGCGGAGATATAAGGCTTTGTTTACTCTGTTGCTAGGGTACTGTATTTGGTTGCTAGGGAAAAAAATTGCATCCACTAGTGATTACCCTCCGAGTCATGAGTCAAACGGTCCAACCCCCGTGTCTCTACGATGTTCTGATGCGGAGATATAAGGCTTTGTTTACTCTGTTGCTAGGGTACTGTATTTGGTTGCTAGGGGAAAAAATGGCATCCACTAGTGATTACCCTCCGAGTCACGAGTCAAACGGTCCAACCCCCGTGTCTCTACGATGTTCTGATGCGGAGATATAAGGCTTTGTTTACTCTGTTGCTAGGGTACTGTATTTGGTTGCTAGGGAAAAAAATTGCATCCACTAGTGATTACCCTCCGAGTCATGAGTCAAACGGTCCAACCCCCGTGTCTCTACGATGTTCTGATGCGGAGATATAAGGCTTTGTTTACTCTGTTGCTAGGGTACTGTATTTGGTTGCTAGGGAAAAAAATGGCATCCACTAGTGATTACCCTCCGAGTCACGAGTCAAACGGTCCAAACCCCATGTCTCTACGATGTTCTGATGCGGAGATATAAGGCTTTGTTTACTCTGTTGCTAGGGTACTGTATTTGGTTGCTAGGGAAAAAAATGGCATCCACTAGTGATTACCCTCCGAGTCATGAGTTAAACGGTCCAACCCCCATGTCTCTACGATGTTCTGATGCGGAGATATAAGGCTTTGTTTACTCTGTTGCTAGGGTACTGTATTTGGTTGCTAGGGGCGTGGCTTGAGAGTGGCCAATGATGTGCCCAGTGATTACACTCCGAGTCACAAGTAAAACGGTCCAACCCCCGTGTCTCTACGATGTTCTGATGCGGAGATATAAGGCTTTGTTTACTCTGTTGCTAGGGTACTGTATTTGGTTGCTAGGGGCGTGGCTTGGGAGTGGCCAATGATGTGCCCAGTGATTACACTTCGAGTCACAAGTAAAACGGTCCAACCCCCGTGTCTTTACGAGCTTCTGATGCGGAGATATAAGGCTTTGTTTACTCTGTTGCTAGGGTACTGTATTTGGTTGCTAGGGGCGTGGCTTGGGAGTGGCCAATGATGTGCCCAGTGATTACACTCCGAGTCACAAGTAAAACGGTCCAAACCCCGTGTCTCTACGATGTTCTGCTGCGGAGATATAAGGCTTTGTTTATTCGGTTGCTAGGGTGCTCAAATTTGGTTGCTAGGGGCGTGGCTTGGGAGTGGCCATTGATGTGTCCAATTGTTACACCCCTAGTCACAAGTAAAACGGTCCAACCCCCGTGTCTCTACGATGTTCTGATCCCGAGATATAACTGTTTGAATTTTATGTTGCTAGGGTGCTCAAAAGTGGTTGCTAGGGGCGTGGCATACGAACTCTGTAAGGATGCTGAGAGACTGATTGGATGCCTGAGTAAAATGAGCCCACCCCCATGTCTCTATGACACTGTGGTGCAAAGATATCCACCTGGGCATTTTATAATGGCAGTCTATGGGAGATGTTGCTAGGGTGCCCAAAACGGTTGCTAGGGTAACCTTACACCCCATTGTGGGGTACGTCCTGACAGAGTCTAGCACCCTCTTCAATTTTAGTAACCCACATGTTTCTACAAAATCCTCGCTCGGACCTATGACCCATGAAAGTTTTTTCGCAATGTTAGTCTATGGGATTTTCGCCCCATTGACTTTTCATTAGGGCACTTTTGGGAGCCTCTTACACATCAGGGGTACAGCTTACACCCCAATGTGATGTATGTTCTTACAGAGCGTACCACCCTCTTCAAATGTTGTAACCCACATGTTTCTACCAAATCCTCGAGCGGAGCTATGACCTGCCAAAGTTCGGCGCAATGTAAAGTCAATGGGACGTTTTCGGGAGGTTTTTTGCCCCCCTTTCGGAAATCCTGCACCCGATCGCTTATAAAAGTCATAGCACACCTCTCCTCAATAATCCGGTCGATTTGAGCCCTCTTTCATGGGACTACGGCAAACCGTGCGGGACTAGTTACGCGCCGAAAAAGTGTCCAGAAAAAGAAGAATAATAATAATAATATCTTTGAGGAATAATAATAGTGATGCTTTGCATAAATGCAAGCACCACTAACTAGATAGGTACATTTCCTGAAGAAAATGTGAAGTGGTGCTTGCCGTGGCAAATTTCGGGGGACAATATATGATTATACACCAAGCCAAAAGTAAAACAATTCAACCCACATGTCTCTACGATATTCTGATGCGAAGATATAAGGCTTTGTTTATTCGGTTGCTAGGGTACTGTATTTGGTTGCTAGGGAAAAAATGGCATCCACTAGTGATTACCCTCCGAGTCATGAGTCAAACGGTCCAACCCCCGTGTCTCTACGATGTTCTGATGCGGAGATATAAGGCTTTGTTTACTCTGTTTCTAGGGTACTGTATTTGGTTGCTAAGGAAAAAAATGGCATCCACTAGTGATTACCCTCCGAGTCACGAGTCAAACGATCCAACCCCCGTGTCTCTACGATGTTCTGATGCGGAGATATAAGGCTTTGTTTACTCTGTTGCTAGCTAGGGTACTGTATTTGGTTGCTAGGGAAAAAAATGGCATCCACTAGTGATTACCCTCCGAGTCACGAGTCAAACGGTCCAAACCCCGTGTCTCTACGATGTTCTGATGCGGAGATATAAGGCTTTGTTTACTCTGTTGCTAGGGTACTGTATTTGGTTGCTAGGGAAAAAAATGGCATCCACTAGTGATTACCCTCCGAGTCACGAGTCAAACGGTCCAACCCCCGTGTCTCTACGATGTTCTGATGCGGAGATATAAGGCTTTATTTACTCTGTTGCTAGGGTACTGTATTTGGTTGCTAGGGAAAAAAATGGCATCCACTAGTGATTACCCTCCGAGTCATGAGTCAAACGGTCCAACCCCCGTGTCTCTATGATGTTCTGATGCGGAGATATAAGGCTTTGTTTACTCTGTTGCTAGGGTACTGTATTTGGTTGCTAGGGAAAAAAATGGCATCCACTAGTGATTACCCTCCGAGTCAGGAGTCAAACGGTCCAACCCCCATGTCTCTACGATGTTCTGATGTGGAGATATAAGGCTTTGTTTACTCTGTTGCTAGGGTACTGTATTTGGTTGCTAGGGGCGTGGCTTGGGAGTGGCCAATGATGTGCCCAGTGATTACACTCCGATTCACAAGTAAAACGGTCCAACCCCCGTGTCTCTACGATGTTCTGATGCGGAGATATAAGGCTTTGTTTACTCTGTTGCTAGGGTACTGTATTTGGTTGCTAGGGGCGTGGCTTGGGAGTGGCCAATTATGTGCCCAGTGATTACACTCCGAGTCACAAGTAAAACGGTCCATCCCCCGTGTCTCTACGATGTTCTGATGCAGAGATATAAGGCTTTGTTTACTCTGTTGCTAGGGTACTGTATTTGGTTGCTAGGGGCGTGGCTTGGGAGTGGCCAATGATGTGCCCAGTGATTACACTCCGAGTCACAAGTAAAACGGTCCAACCCCCGTGTCTCTACGATGTTCTGATGCGGAGATATAAGGCTTTGTTTATTCGGTTGCTAGGGTGCTCAAATTTGGTTGCTAGGGGCGTGGCTTGGGAGTGGCCAATGATGTGCCCAATTGTTACACCCCTAGTCACAAGTAAAACGGTCCAACCCCCGTGTCTCTACGATGTTCTGATGCCGAGATATAACTGTTTGTATTTTATGTTGCTAGGGTGCTCAAAAGTGGTTGCTAGGGGCGTGGCTTAGTAATTCTGTAAGGATCCTGAGAGACTGATTGGATGCCTGAGTAAAATGAGCCCACCCCCATGTCTCTATGACACTGTGGTGCAAAGATATCCATCCGGGCATTTTATAATGGCAGTCTATGGTATAGGTTGCTAGGGTGCCCAAAATGGTTGCTATGGTAACCTTACACCCCATTGTGGGGGACGTCCCGACAGAGTCTAGCACCCTCTTCAAATTTAGTAACCCACATGTTTCTATGAAATCCTGGCTCGGACCTATGACCCGTCAAAATTTTTGCAATGGTAAGTCTATGGGATTTTGCCCCATTGACTTTTCATTGGGGCACTTTTGGGCACCTCTTACACCCCAGGGGTACAACTTACACCCCATTGTGATCCATGTTCTTACAGAGCCTACCACCCTCTTCAATTGTTGTAACCCACATGTTTCTACAAAATCCTCGAGCGGAGCTATGACTCGTCAAAGTTGGGCGCAATGTTAAGTCAATGGGATTTTTCGGGTGGTTTTTCGCCCCCCTTTCGGAAATCCTGCACCCGATCGCTTATAAAAGTCATAGCCACCATCTCCTCAAAAAAACGGTCGATTTGAGCCCTCTTTCATGGGACTACGGCAAACCGTGCGGGACGAGTTACGCGCCGAAAAAGTGTGCAGACATAAGAATAATAATAATTATAACTAGATAGAAAAGTTTGAAGACAAACTTTATGTTGGCTTGACAAAGCCTAGCCTGAACGTTTAAAACAGATTGAGAGAAATTTAAAACAAGTTTAGTTTAGTATTATAACTTCCCGTAAACATGATACCAAAAGTAACCATGTTAGCATGTTTAGCACTAAGTTAGCATGATGCTAACATGAATTAGCATGATGCTAGCATTATGCTAACATGAATTAACATTGTTCTAACATGAATTAGCATGAAGCTAGCATGATGCTAACATGAATTAGCATGATGCTAACATGAATTAGCATGAAGCTAGCATGATGCTAACATGAATTAGCATGAAGCTAGCATGATGTTAACATGAATTAGCATGAAGCTAGCATGATGCTAACATGAATAAGCATGAAGCTAGCATGATGCTAACATGAATTAGCATGAAGCTAGCATGATGCTAACATGAATTAGCATGAAGCTAGCATGATGCTAACATGAATTAGCATGAAGCTAGCATGATGCTAACATGAATTAGCATGAAGCTAGCATGATGCTAACATGAATTAGCATGAAGCTAGCATGATGCTAGCATGATTAGCATGAAGCTAGCATGATGCTAGCATGATTAGCATGAAGCTAAAATAAATTAGCATGAAGCTAGCACGACGCTAACATGAATTAGCATGAAGCTAGCACGACGTTAACATGAATTAGCATGAAGCTAGCACGACGTTAACATGAAATAGCATGAAGCTAGCATGATGCTAACATGAATTAGCATGAAGCTAGCACGATGCTAACATAAATTAGCATGAAGCTAGCATGATGCTAACATGAATTAGCATGAAGCTAACATGATGCTAACATGAATTAGCATGAAGCTAGCATGATGCTAACATGAATTAACATTGTTCTAACATGAATTAGCATGAAGCTAGCATGATGCTAACATGAATTAGCATGAAGCTAGCATGATTTATTATGAAATTAGCATAAAGCTAGCACGAAACTAGCATGAAGCTAGTATGACTTAGCATGGAGCTAGCATAAGGCTAACATGACCAAAAGACCCAACCCCCATGTCTCTATGATTTTCGGATCCAGAGATATAAGGCTTTGTTTATTATGTTGCTAGGGTGCTCATATTTGGTTGCTAGGGGCGTGGCTGAATACCTCAATAAGAATCCTCAGAGACTGATTGGATGCCTGAGTAAAATGAGCCCACCCCCATATCTCTACGACACTCTAAAGTGAAGATATTCCATCTGGGACGCTTTTATTCCCTTATATGGGCATGTTCCCTGCCCCATTATAAGTCAATGGGGAAATTTGGGTGCCCCTTACACCCCAGGGGTGAAACTTACACCCCAATGTGATGTATGTTCTTACAGAGCCTGCCAGCCTCTTCAAATGTGGTAACCCACAAGTTTCTACAAATTTCTCGCTTGCAGCTATGACCCGTCAAAGTTTGTCGCAATGTTAAGTCAATGGAAAATTTGGGGTGTTTGAGCGCCCCGTTTAGGAATTCGGTAGGTCCCATCAGTTAGAAAAGTCATAGCAACAATCTACGTACCAGTCTTAAAAGTTTTGTAAAGTTTTGTGGGTGTAGCTTGAAAGCTCTAGGAGGAGTTACTGTGAGAAAAAGTTTGTACCAGAAGAATAATAATAACTAGATAGGTACATTTCCTGAAGAAAATGTGAGTGGTGCTTGCCGTGGCAAGTTTCGTGGGACAATTTATGATTATACTCCAAGCCAAAAGTCAAACGATCCAACCCCCGTGTCTCTACGATGTTCTGATGCGGAGATATAAGGCTTTGTTTACTCTGTTGCTAGGGTACTGTATTTGGTTGCTAGGGAAAAAATGGCATCCACTAGTGATTACCCTCCGAGTCACGAGTCAAACGGTCCAACCCCCGTGTCTCTACGATGTTCTGATGCGGAGATATAAGGCTTTGTTTACTCTGTTGCTAGGGTACTGTATTTGGTTGCTAGGGAAAAAAATTGCATCCACTAGTGATTACCCTCCGAGTCATGAGTCAAACGGTCCAACCCCCGTGTCTCTACGATGTTCTGATGCGGAGATATAAGGCTTTGTTTACTCTGTTGCTAGGGTACTGTATTTGGTTGCTAGGGAAAAAAATGGGATCCACTAGTGATTACCCTCCGAGTCACGAGTCAAACGGTCCAAACCCCATGTCTCTACGATGTTCTGATGCAGAGATATAAGGCTTTGTTTACTCTGTTGCTAGGGTACTGTATTTGGTTGCTAGGGGCGTGGCTTGGGAGTGGCCAATGATGAGCCCAGTGATTACACTCTGAGTCACAAGTAAAACGGTCCAACCCCCGTGTCTCTACGATGTTCTGATGCGGAGATATAAGGCTTTGTTTACTCTGTTGCTAGGGTACTGTATTTGGTTGCTAGGGGCGTGGCTTTGGAGTGGCCAATGATGTGCCCAGTGATTACACTCCGAGTCACAAGTAAAACGGTCCAACCCCCGTGTCTCTATGATGTTCTGATGTGGAGATATAAGGCTTTGTTTACTCTGTTGCTAGGGTACTGTATTTGGTTGCTAGGGGCGTGGCTTGGGAGTGGCCAATGATGAGCCCAGTGATTACACTCCGAGTCACAAGTAAAACGGTCCAAACCCTGTGTCTCTATGATGTTCTGATGTGGAGATATAAGGCTTTGTTTACTCTGTTGCTAGGGTACTGTATTTGGTTGCTAGGGGCGTGGCTTGGGAGTGGCCAATGATGAGCCCAGTGATTACACTCCGAGTCACAAGTAAAACGGTCCAACCCCCGTGTCTCTACGATGTTCTGATGCGGAGATATAAGGCTTTGTTTACTCTGTTGCTAGGGTACTGTATTTGGTTGCTAGGGGCGTGGCTTGGGAGTGGCCAATGATGTGCCCAGTGATTACACTCCGAGTCACAAGTAAAACGGTCCAAACCCTGTGTCTCTACGATGTTCTGATGCGGAGATATAAGGCTTTGTTTATTCGGTTGCTAGGGTGCTCAAATTTGGTTGCTAGGGGCGTGGCTTGGGAGTGGCCAATGATGTGCCCAATTGTTACACCCCTAGTCACAAGTAAAACGGTCCAACCCCCGTGTCTCTACGATGTTCTGATGCGGAGATATAAGGCTTTGTTTACTCTGTTGCTAGGGTACTGTATTTGGTTGCTAGGGGCGTGGCTTGGGAGTGGCCAATGATGTGCCCAGTGATTACACTCCGAGTCACAAGTAAAACGGTCCAAACCCTGTGTCTCTACGATGTTCTGATGCGGAGATATAAGGCTTTGTTTATTCGGTTGCTAGGGTGCTCAAATTTGGTTGCTAGGGGCGTGGCTTGGGAGTGGCCAATGATGTGCCCAATTGTTACACCCCTAGTCACAAGTAAAACGGTCCAACCCCCGTGTCTCTAAGATGTTCTGATGCGGAGATATAACTGTTTGTATTTTATGTTGCTAGGGTGCTCAAAAGTGGTTGCTAGGGGCGTGGCTTAGTAAGTCTGTAAGGATCCTGAGAGACTGATTGGATGCCTGAGTAAAATGAGCCCACCCCCATGTCTCTATGACACTGTGGTGCGAAGATATCCATCTAGGCATTTTATAATGGCAGTCAATGGTATAGGTTGCTAGGGTGCCCAAAATGGTTGCTATGGTAACCTTACACCCCATTGTGGGGTACGTCCTGACAGAGTCTAGCACCCTCTTCAATTTTAGTAACCCACATGTTTCTATGAAATCCTCACTTGGACCTGTGACCTGTCAAATTTTTTTGGCAATGTTAGTCTATGGGATTTTCGCCCCATTGACTTTCCATTAGGGCACTTTTGGGCACCTCTTACACCCCAGGGGTACAACTTACACCCCAATGTGATCCATGTTCTTACAGAGCCTACCACCCTCTTCAAATGCTGTAACCCACATGTTTCTACAAAATCCTAGAGTGGAGCTATGACCTGCCAAAGTTCGACGCAATGTAAAGTCAATGGGACGTTTTCGGGAGGTTTTTCGCGCCCCTTTCGGAAATCCTGCACCCGATCGCTTATAAAAGTCATAGCACACCTCTCCTCAATAATCCGGTCGATTTGAGCCCTCTTTCATGGCACTACGCCAAACCGTGCGAGACGAGTTACGCGCCGAAAAAGTGTCCAGAAAAAGAAGAATAATAATAATAATATCTTTGAGGAATAGTAATAGTGATGCTTTGCATAAATGCAAGCACCACTAATAATAATAATAATAATAAGCTTAGATCGAAGAACAGTATGTTGGCTTTGTCAAGCCAACATAACTAGATAGGTACATTTCCTGAAGAAAATGTGAGTGGTGCTTGCCGTGGCAAGTTTCGTGGGACAATTTATGATTATACTCCAAGCCAAAAGTCAAACGATCCAACCCCCGTGTCTCTACGATGTTCTGATGCGGAGATATAAGGCTTTGTTTACTCTGTTGCTAGGGTACTGTATTTGGTTGCTAGGGAAAAAATGGCATCCACTAGTGATTACCCTCCGAGTCACGAGTCAAACGGTCCAACCCCCGTGTCTCTACGATGTTCTGATGCGGAGATATAAGGCTTTGTTTACTCTGTTGCTAGGGTACTGTATTTGGTTGCTAGGGAAAAAAATTGCATCCACTAGTGATTACCCTCCGAGTCATGAGTCAAACGGTCCAACCCCCGTGTCTCTACGATGTTCTGATGCGGAGATATAAGGCTTTGTTTACTCTGTTGCTAGGGTACTGTATTTGGTTGCTAGGGGCGTGGCTTGGGAGTGGCCAATGATGTGCCCAGTGATTACACTCCGAGTCACAAGTAAAACGGTCCAAACCCTGTGTCTCTACGATGTTCTGATGCGGAGATATAAGGCTTTGTTTATTCGGTTGCTAGGGTGCTCAAATTTGGTTGCTAGGGGCGTGGCTTGGGAGTGGCCAATGATGTGCCCAATTGTTACACCCCTAGTCACAAGTAAAACGGTCCAACCCCCGTGTCTCTAAGATGTTCTGATGCGGAGATATAACTGTTTGTATTTTATGTTGCTAGGGTGCTCAAAAGTGGTTGCTAGGGGCGTGGCTTAGTAAGTCTGTAAGGATCCTGAGAGACTGATTGGATGCCTGAGTAAAATGAGCCCACCCCCATGTCTCTATGACACTGTGGTGCGAAGATATCCATCTAGGCATTTTATAATGGCAGTCAATGGTATAGGTTGCTAGGGTGCCCAAAATGGTTGCTATGGTAACCTTACACCCCATTGTGGGGTACGTCCTGACAGAGTCTAGCACCCTCTTCAATTTTAGTAACCCACATGTTTCTATGAAATCCTCACTTGGACCTGTGACCTGTCAAATTTTTTTGGCAATGTTAGTCTATGGGATTTTCGCCCCATTGACTTTCCATTAGGGCACTTTTGGGCACCTCTTACACCCCAGGGGTACAACTTACACCCCAATGTGATCCATGTTCTTACAGAGCCTACCACCCTCTTCAAATGCTGTAACCCACATGTTTCTACAAAATCCTAGAGTGGAGCTATGACCTGCCAAAGTTCGACGCAATGTAAAGTCAATGGGACGTTTTCGGGAGGTTTTTCGCGCCCCTTTCGGAAATCCTGCACCCGATCGCTTATAAAAGTCATAGCACACCTCTCCTCAATAATCCGGTCGATTTGAGCCCTCTTACATGGCACTACGCCAAACCGTGCGAGATGAGTTACGCGCCGAAAAAGTGTCCAGAAAAAGAAGAATAATAATAACTAGATAGGTACATTTCCTGAAGAAAATGTGAGTGGTGCTTGCCGTGGCAAAATTCTGGGGACCATATATGATTATACTCCAAGCCAAAAGTTAAACGATCCAACTCCCGTGTCTGTACGATGTTCTGATGTGGAGATATAAGGCTGGGTTTATCCGGTTGCTAGGGTACTGTCTTTGGTTGCTAGGGAAAAATTTGGCATCCCATAATGATTACACTCTGAGTCACGAGTCATACGGTCCAACCCCCGTGTCTCAACGATGTTCTGATGCAGAGATATAAGGCTTTGTTTATTCGGGTGCTAGGGTACTGTATTTGGTTGCTAGGGAAAATTTTGACATCCCATAGTGATTACCCTCCGAGTCACGAGTCAAACGGTCCAACCCCCTTGTCTCTACGATGTTCTGATGCGGAGATATAAGGCTTTGTTTACTCTGTTGCTAGGGTACTGTATTTGGTTGCTAGGGAAAAAATTGGCATCCCATAGTGATTACCCGCCGAGTCACGAGTCAAACGGTCCAACCCCCGTGTCTCTACGATGTTCTGATGCGGAGATATAAGGCTTTCTTTACTCTGTTGCTAGGGTACTGTATTTGGTTGCTAGGGAAAAAATTGGCATCCCATAATGATTACACTCTGAGTCACGAGTCAATCGGTCCAACCCCCATGTCTCTACGATGTTCTGATGCGGAGATATAAGGCTTTGTTTACTCTGTTGCTAGGGTACTGTATTTGGTTGCTAGGGAAAAAATTGGCATCCCATAATGATTACACTCTGAGTCACGAGTCAAACGGTCCAACCCCCGTGTCTCTACAATGTTCTGATGCTAAGATATAAGGCTTTGTTTACTCTGTTGCTAGGGTACTGTATTTGATTGCTAGGGAAAAAATTGGCATCCCATAATGATTACACTCAGAGTCACGAGTCAAACGGTCCAACCCCCGTGTCTCTACGATGTTCTGATGCGGAGATATAAGGCTTTGTTTACTCTGTTGCTAGGGTACTGTATTTGGTTGCTAGGGAAAAAATTGGCATCCCATAATGATTACACTCTGAGTCACGAGTCAAACGGTCCAACCCCCGTGTCTCTAAGATGTTCTGATGCGGAGATATAAGGCTTTGTTTAGTCTGTTGCTAGGGTACTGTATTTGGTTGCTAGGGAAAAAATGGCATCCACTAGTGATTACCCTTCGAGTCACAAGTCAAACGGTCCAACCCCCGTGTCTCTATGATGTTCTGATGCGGAGATATAAGGCTTTGTTTACTCTGTTGCTAGGGTACTGTATTTGGTTGCTAGGGGCGGGGCTTGGGAGTGGCCAATGATGTGACCAGTTGTTACACTCCGAGTCACAAAGTAAAACGGTCCAACCCCCGTGTTTCTACGATGTTCTGATGCGAAGATATAAGGCTTTGTTTGTTTTGTTGCTAGGGTGCTCATATTTGGTTGCTAGGGGCGTGGCTTAATAACTCTGTAAAGATCCTGAGAGACCGATTGGATGCCTGAGTAAAATGAGCCCACCCCCATGTTTGTATGACACTGTGATGCAAAGATATCCATTTGGGCATTTTATAATGGCAGTCTATGGGAGATGTTGCTAGGGTGCCCAAAATGGTTGCTAGGGGCGTGGTTTAATAGCTCTGGGAAGTTCCTGAGAGACTGATTGGGTGCCTGACAAAAATAAGCCCACCCCCTTGTCCCTACGAAGCTGCAATGCGAAGATATCCCATCAGGAACATTTTTATTCCCTTATATGGGCGTGTTCCCTGTCCCATTGACTTTTCATTAGGGCACTTTTGGGAGCCTCTTACACCCCAGGGGTACAACTGACACCCCATTGTGATGTATGTTCTTACAGAGCCTACCACCGTCTTCAAATGTTATAACCCACATGTTTCTACAAAATCCTCGAGCGGAGCTATGACTCGTCAAAGTCGGGCGCAATGTTAAGTCAATGGGATTTTTCGGGTGGTTTTTCGCACCCCTTTCCGAAATCCTGCACCCGATCGCTTATAAAAGTCATAGCACACCTCTCCTCAATAAGCCGCTCGATTTGAGCCCTCTTTCATGGGTCTACGACAAACCGTGCGGGACGAGTTAGGTGCCGAAAAAACGTGCAGATGTAAGAATAAAATATAATAATAACTAGATAGGTACATTTCCTGAAGAAAATGTGAGTGGTGCTTGCCGTGGCAAATTTCAGGCGACAATTTATGATTATACTCCAAGCCAAAAGTAAAATGGTCCAACCCCTGTGTCTCTACGATGTTCTGAAGCAGAGATATAAGGCTTTGTTTACTCTGTTACTAGGGTACTGTATTTGGTTGCTAGGGGAAAAATGGCATCCACTAGTGATTACCCTCCGAGTCACGAGTCAAACGGTCCAACCCCCATGTCTCTACGATGTTCTGATGTGGAGATATAAGGCTTTGTTTACTCTGTTGCTAGGGTACTGTATTTGGTTGCTAGGGGCGTGGCTTGGGAGTGGCCAATGATGTGCCCAGTGATTACACTCCGAGTCACAAGTAAAACGGTCCAACCCCCGTGTCTCTACGATGTTCTGATGCGGAGATATAAGGCTTTGTTTACTCTGTTGCTAGGGTACTGTATTTGGTTGCTAGGGGCGTGGCTTGGGAGTGGCCAATTATGTGCCCAGTGATTACACTCCGAGTCACAAGTAAAACGGTCCAACCCCCGTGTCTTTACGATGTTCTGATGCGGAGATATAAGGCTTTGTTTACTCTGTTGCTAGGGTACTGTATTTGGTTGCTAGGGGCGTGGCTTGGGAGTGGCCAATGATGTGCCCAGTGATTACACTCCGAGTCACAAGTAAAACGGTCCAAACCCCGTGTCTCTACGATGTTCTGATGCGGAGATATAAGGCTTTGTTTATTCGGTTGCTAGGGTGTTCAAATTTGGTTGCTAGGGGCGTGGCTTGGGAGTGGCCAATGATGTGCCCAATTGTTACACCCCTAGTCACAAGTAAAACGGTCCAACCCCCGTGTCTCTACGATGTTCTGATGCCGAGATATAACTGTTTGTATTTTATGTTGCTAGGGTGCTCAAAAGTGGTTGCTAGGGGCGTGGCTTAGTAAGTCTGTAAGGATCCTGAGAGACTGATTGGATGCCTGAGTAAAATGAGCCCACCCCCATGTCTCTATGACACTGTGGTGCAAAGATATCCATCCGGGCATTTTATAATGGCAGTCTATGGTATAGGTTGCTAGGGTGCCCAAAATGGTTGCTATGGTAACCTTACACCCCATTGTGGGGGACGTCCTGACAGAGTCTAGCACCCTCTTCAAATTTAGTAACCCACATGTTTCTATGAAATCCTGGCTCGGACCTATGACCCGTCAAAATTTTTGCAATGGTAAGTCTATGGGATTTTGCCCCATTGACTTTTCATTGGGGCACTTTTGGGCACCTCTTACACCCCAGGGGTACAACTTACACCCCATTGTAATCCATGTTCTTACAGAGCCTACCACCCTCTTCAAATGTTGTAACCCACATGTTTCTACAAAATCCTCGAGCGGAGCTATGACTCGTCAAAGTTGGGCGCAATGTTAAGTCAATGGGATTTTTTGGGTGGTTTTTCGCCCCCCTTTCGGAAATCCTGCACCCGATCGCTTATAAAAGTCATAGCACACCTCTCCTCAATAAGCCGGTCGATTTGAGCCCTAATTTATGGGTCTACGACAAAGCGTGCGGGACGAGTTACGCGCCGAAAAAGTGTCCAGAAAAAGAAGAATAATAATAATAACTAGATAGGTACATTTCCTGAAGAAAATGTGAGTGGTGCTTGCCGTGGCAAATTTCGGGGGATAATTTATGATTATACTCCAAGCCAAAAGTAAAACGGTCCAACCCCTGTGTCTCTACGATGTTCTGATGCAGAGATATAAGGCTTTGTTTACTCTGTTGCTAGGGTACTGTATTTGGTTGCTAGGGAAAAAATTGGCATCCACTAGTGATTACACTCCGAGTCACGAGTCAAACTGTCCAAACCCCATGTCTCTACGATGTTCTGATGCGGAGATATAAGGCTTTGTTTACTCTGTTGCTAGGGTACTGTATTTGGTTGCTAGGGAAAAAAATGGCATCCACTAGTGATTACCCTCCGAGTCATGAGTCAAACGGTCCAACCCCCGTGTCTCTACGATGTTCTGATGCGGAGATATAAGGCTTTGTTTACTCTGTTGCTAGGGTACTGTATTTGGTTGCTAGGGAAAAAAATGGCATCCACTAGTGATTACCCTCCGAGTCATGAGTCAAACGGTCCAACCCCCGTGTCTCTACGATGTTCTGATGCGGAGATATAAGGCTTTGTTTACTCTGTTGCTAGGGTACTGTATTTGGTTGCTAGGGAAAAAAATGGGATCCACTAGTGATTACCCTCCGAGTCACGAGTCAAACGGTCCAAACCCCATGTCTCTACGATGTTCTGATGCGGAGATATAAGGCTTTGTTTACTCTGTTGCTAGGGTACTGTATTTGGTTGCTAGGGAAAAAAATGGCATCCACTAGTGATTACCCTCCGAGTCATGAGTCAAACGGTCCAACCCCCATGTCTCTACGATGTTCTGATGTGGAGATATAAGACTTTGTTTACTCTGTTGCTAGGGTACTGTATTTGGTTGCTAGGGGCGTGGCTTGGGAGTGGCCAATGATGTGCCCAGTGATTACACTCCGAGTCACAAGTAAAACGGTCCAACCCCCGTGTCTCTACGATGTTTTGATGCGGAGATATAAGGCTTTGTTTACTCTGTTGCTAGGGTACTGTATTTGGTTGCTAGGGGCGTGGCTTGGGAGTGGCCAATTATGTGCCCAGTGATTACACTCCGAGTCACAAGTAAAACGGTCCAACCCCCGTGTCTCTACGATGTTCTGATGCGGAGATATAAGGCTTTGTTTACTCTGTTGCTAGGGTACTGTATTTGGTTGCTAGGGGCGTGGCTTGGGAGTGGCCAACGATGTGCCCAGTGATTACACTCCGAGTCACAAGTAAAACGGTCCAAACCCCGTGTCTCTACGATGTTCTGATGCGGAGATATAAGGCTTTGATTATTCGGTTGCTAGGGTGCTCAAATTTGGTTGCTAGGGGCGTGGCTTGGGAGTGGCCAATGATGTGCCCAATTGTTACACCCCTAGTCACAAGTAAAACGGTCCAACCCCCGTGTCTCTACGATGTTCTGATGCCGAGATATAACTGTTTGTATTTTATGTTGCTAGGGTGCTCAAAAGTGGTTGCTAGGGGCGTGGCTTAGTAAGTCTGTAAGGATCCTGAGAGACTGATTGGATGCCTGAGTAAAATGAGCCCACCCCCATGTCTCTATGACACTGTGGTGCAAAGATATCCATCCGGGCATTTTATAATGGCAGTCTATGGTATAGGTTGCTAGGGTGCCCAAAATGGTTGCTATGGTAACCTTACACCCCATTGTGGGGGACGTCCTGACAGAGTCTAGCACCCTCTTCAAATTTAGTAACCCACATGTTTCTAAGAAATCCTGGCTCGGACCTATGACCCGTCAAAATTTTTGCAATGGTAAGTCTATGGGATTTTGCCCCATTGACTTTTCATTGGGGCACTTTTGGGCACCTCTTACACCCCAGGGGTACAACTTACACCCCATTGTGATCCATGTTTTTACAGAGCCTACCACCCTCTTCAAATGTTGTAACCCACATGTTTCTACAAAATCCTCGAGCGGAGCTATGACTCGTCAAAGTTTGGCGCAATGTTAAGTCAATGGGATTTTTCGGGTGGTTTTTCGCCCCCCTTTCGGAAATCCTGCACCCGATCGCTTATAAAAGTCATAGCACACCTCTCCTCAATAAGCCGGTCGATTTGAGCCCTAATTTATGGGTCTACGACAAAGCGTGCGGGACGAGTTACGCGCCGAAAAAGTGTCCAGAAAAAGAAGAATAATAATAATAATAATAATAAGTATGCAAGATAGTAATAGTGATGCTTTGCATAAATGCAAGCACCACTAATAATAATAAGTATGCAAGATAGTAATAGTGATGCTTTGCATAAATGCAAGCACCACTAATAACTAGATAGGTACATTTCCTGAAGAAAATGTGAAGTGGTGCTTGCCGTGGCAAATTTCGGGGGACAATATATGATTATACTCCAAGCCAAAAGTAAAACAATTCAACCCACATATCTCTACGATATTCTGATGCGAAGATATAAGGCTTTGTTTATTCGGTTGCTAGGGTACTGTATTTGGTTGCTAGGGAGAAAATTGGCATCCACTAGTGATTACACTCCGAGTCACGAGTCAAACGGTCAAACCCCCGTGTCTCTACGATGTTCTGATGCGGAGATATAAGGCTTTGTTTACTCTGTTGCTAGGGTACTGTATTTGGTTGCTAGGGAAAAAATTGGCATCCACTAGTGATTACACTCCGAGATACGAGTCAAACGGTCCAAACCCCGTGTCTCTGCGATGTTCTGATGCGGAGATATAAGGCTTTGTTTACTCTGTTGCTAGGGTACTGTATTTGGTTGCTAGGGAAAAAAATTGCATCCACTAGTGATTACCCTCCGAGTCACGAGTCAAACGGTCCAAACCCCATGTCTCTACGATGTTCTGATGCGGAGATATAAGGCTTTGTTTACTCTGTTGCTAGGGTACTGTATTTGGTTGCTAGGGAAAAAATTGCATCCACTAGTGATTACCCTCCGAGTCACAAGTCAAACGGTCCAACCCCCATGTCTCTACGATGTTCTGATGTGGAGATATAAGGCTTTGTTTACTCTGTTGCTAGGGTACTGTATTTGGTTGCTAGGGAAAAAAATGGCATCCACTAGTGATTACCCTCCGAGTCATGAGTCAAACGGTCCAACCCCCATGTCTCTACGATGTTCTGATGTGGAGATATAAGGCTTTGTTTACTCTGTTGCTAGGGTAGTGTATTTGGTTGCTAGGGGCGTGGCTTGGGAGTGGCCAATGATGTGCCCAGTGATTACACTCCGAGTCACAAGTAAAACGGTCCAACCCCCGTGTCTCTACGATGTTCTGATGCGGAGATATAAGGCTTTGTTTACTCTGTTGCTAGGGTACTGTATTTGGTTGCTAGGGGCGTGGCTTGGGAGTGGCCAATTATGTGCCCAGTGATTACACTCCGAGTCACAAGTAAAACGGTCCAACCCCCGTGTCTCTACGATGTTCTGATGCGGAGATATAAGGCTTTGTTTAGTCTGTTGCTAGGGTACTGTATTTGGTTGCTAGGGAAAAAATGGCATCCACTAGTGATTACCCTTCGAGTCACAAGTCAAACGGTCCAACCCCCGTGTCTCTATGATGTTCTGATGCGGAGATATAAGGCTTTGTTTACTCTGTTGCTAGGGTACTGTATTTGGTTGCTAGGGGCGGGGCTTGGGAGTGGCCAATGATGTGACCAGTTGTTACACTCCGAGTCACAAAGTAAAACGGTCCAACCCCCGTGTTTCTACGATGTTCTGATGCGAAGATATAAGGCTTTGTTTGTTTTGTTGCTAGGGTGCTCATATTTGGTTGCTAGGGGCGTGGCTTAATAACTCTGTAAAGATCCTGAGAGACCGATTGGATGCCTGAGTAAAATGAGCCCACCCCCATGTTTGTATGACACTGTGATGCAAAGATATCCATTTGGGCATTTTATAATGGCAGTCTATGGGAGATGTTGCTAGGGTGCCCAAAATGGTTGCTAGGGGCGTGGCTTAATAGCTCTGGGAAGTTCCTGAGAGACTGATTGGGTGCCTGACAAAAATAAGCCCACCCCCTTGTCCCTACGAAGCTGCAATGCGAAGATATCCCATCAGGAACATTTTTATTCCCTTATATGGGCGTGTTCCCTGTCCCATTGACTTTTCATTAGGGCACTTTTGGGAGCCTCTTACACCCCAGGGGTACAACTGACACCCCATTGTGATGTATGTTCTTATAGAGCCTACCACCGTCTTCAAATGTTATAACCCACATGTTTCTACAAAATCCTCGAGCGGAGCTATGACTCGTCAAAGTCGGGCGCAATGTTAAGTCAATGGGATTTTTCGGGTGGTTTTTCGCACCCCTTTCCGAAATCCTGCACCCGATCGCTTATAAAAGTCATAGCACACCTCTCCTCAATAAGCCGCTCGATTTGAGCCCTCTTTCATGGGTCTACGACAAACCGTGCGGGACGAGTTAGGTGCCGAAAAAACGTGCAGATGTAAGAATAAAATATAATAATAATAACTAGATAGGTACATTTCCTGAAGAAAATGTGAAGTGGTGCTTGCCGTGGCAAATTTCGGGGGACAATATATGATTATACTCCAAGCCAAAAGTAAAACAATTCAACCCACATATCTCTACGATATTCTGATGCGAAGATATAAGGCTTTGTTTATTCGGTTGCTAGGGTACTGTATTTGGTTGCTAGGGAGAAAATTGGCATCCACTAGTGATTACACTCCGAGTCACGAGTCAAACGGTCAAACCCCCGTGTCTCTACGATGTTCTGATGCGGAGATATAAGGCTTTGTTTACTCTGTTGCTAGGGTACTGTATTTGGTTGCTAGGGAAAAAATTGGCATCCACTAGTGATTACACTCCGAGATACGAGTCAAACGGTCCAAACCCCGTGTCTCTGCGATGTTCTGATGCGGAGATATAAGGCTTTGTTTACTCTGTTGCTAGGGTACTGTATTTGGTTGCTAGGGAAAAAAATTGCATCCACTAGTGATTACCCTCCGAGTCACGAGTCAAACGGTCCAAACCCCATGTCTCTACGATGTTCTGATGCGGAGATATAAGGCTTTGTTTACTCTGTTGCTAGGGTACTGTATTTGGTTGCTAGGGAAAAAATTGCATCCACTAGTGATTACCCTCCGAGTCACAAGTCAAACGGTCCAACCCCCATGTCTCTACGATGTTCTGATGTGGAGATATAAGGCTTTGTTTACTCTGTTGCTAGGGTACTGTATTTGGTTGCTAGGGAAAAAAATGGCATCCACTAGTGATTACCCTCCGAGTCATGAGTCAAACGGTCCAACCCCCATGTCTCTACGATGTTCTGATGTGGAGATATAAGGCTTTGTTTACTCTGTTGCTAGGGTAGTGTATTTGGTTGCTAGGGGCGTGGCTTGGGAGTGGCCAATGATGTGCCCAGTGATTACACTCCGAGTCACAAGTAAAACGGTCCAACCCCCGTGTCTCTACGATGTTCTGATGCGGAGATATAAGGCTTTGTTTACTCTGTTGCTAGGGTACTGTATTTGGTTGCTAGGGGCGTGGCTTGGGAGTGGCCAATTATGTGCCCAGTGATTACACTCCGAGTCACAAGTAAAACGGTCCAACCCCCGTGTCTCTACGATGTTCTGATGCGGAGATATAAGGCTTTGTTTACTCTGTTGCTAGGGTACTGTATTTGGTTGCTAGGGGCGTGGCTTGGGAGTGGCCAATGATGTGCCCAGTGATTACACTCCGAGTCACAAGTAAAACGGTCCAAACCCCGTGTCTCTACGATGTTCTGATGCGGAGATATAAGGCTTTGTTTATTCGGTTGCTAGGGTGCTCAAATTTGGTTGCTAGGGGCGTGGCTTGGGAGTGGCCAATGATGTGCCCAATTGTTACACCCCTAGTCACAAGTAAAACGGTCCAACCCCCGTGTCTCTACGATGTTCTGATGCCGAGATATAACTGTTTGTATTTTATGTTGCTAGGGTGCTCAAAAGTGGTTGCTAGGGGCGTGGCTTAGTAAGTCTGTAAGGATCCTGAGAGACTGATTGGATGCCTGAGTAAAATGAGCCCACCCCCATGTCTCTATGACACTGTGGTGCAAAGATATCCATCCGGGCATTTTATAATGGCAGTCTATGGTATAGGTTGCTAGGGTGCCCAAAATGGTTGCTATGGTAACCTTACACCCCATTGTGGGGGACGTCCTGACAGAGTCTAGCACCCTCTTCAAATTTAGTAACCCACATGTTTCTATGAAATCCTGGCTCGGACCTATGACCCGTCAAAATTTTTGCAATGGTAAGTCTATGGGATTTTGGCCTATTGACTTTTCATTGGGGCACTTTTGGGCACCTCTTACACCCCAGGGGTACAACTTACACCCCATTGTGATCCATGTTCTTACAGAGCCTACCACCCTCTTCAAATGTTGTAACCCACATGTTTCTACGAAATCCTCGAGCGGAGCTATGACTCGTCAAAGTTGGGCGCAATGTTAAGTCAATGGGATTTTTCGGGTGGTTTTTCGCCCCCCTTTCGGAAATCCTGCCCCCGATCGCTTATAAAAGTCATAGCACACCTCTCCTCAATAAGCCGGTCGATTTGAGCCCTAATTTATGGGTCTACGACAAAGCGTGCGGGACGAGTTACGCGCCGAAAAAGTGTCCAGAAAAAGAAGAATAATAATAATAACTAGATAGGTACATTTCCTGAAGAAAATGTGAGTGGTGCTTGCCGTGGCAAAATTCTGGGGAACATATATGATTATACTCCAAGCCAAAAGTTAAACGATCCAACTCCCATGTCTGTACGATGTTCTGATGTGGAGATATAAGGCTGTGTTTATCCGGTTGCTAGGGTACTGTATTTGGTTGCTAGGGAAAAAATTGGCATCCACTAGTGATTACCCTCCGAGTCATGAGTCAAACGGTCCAACCCCCATGTCTCTACGATGTTCTGATGTGGAGATATAAGGCTTTGTTTACTCTGTTGCTAGGGTACTGTATTTGGTTGCTAGGGGCGTGGCTTGGGAGTGGCCAATGATGTGCCCAGTGATTACACTCCGAGTCACAAGTAAAACGGTCCAACCCCCGTGTCTCTACGATGTTCTGATGCGGAGATATAAGGCTTTGTTTACTCTGTTGCTAGGGTACTGTATTTGGTTGCTAGGGGCGTGGCTTGGGTGTGGCCAATTATGTGCCCAGTGATTACACTCCGAGTCACAAGTAAAACGGTCCAACCCCCGTGTCTCTACGATGTTCTGATGCGGAGATATAAGGCTTTGTTTACTCTGTTGCTAGGGTACTGTATTTGGTTGCTAGGGGCGTGGCTTGGGAGTGGCCAATGATGTGCCCAGTGATTACACTCCGAGTCACAAGTAAAACGGTCCAAACCCCGTGTCTCTACGATGTTCTGATGCGGAGATATAAGGCTTTGTTTATTCGGTTGCTAGGGTGCTCAAATTTGGTTGCTAGGGGCGTGGCTTGGGAGTGGCCAATGATGTGCCCAATTGTTACACCCCTAGTCACAAGTAAAACGGTCCAACCCCTGTGTCTCTACGATGTTCTGATGCCGAGATATAACTGTTTGTATTTTATGTTGCTAGGGTGCTCAAAAGTGGTTGCTAGGGGCGTGGCTTAGTAAGTCTGTAAGGATCCTGAGAGACTGATTGGATGCCTGAGTAAAATGAGCCCACCCCCATGTCTCTATGACACTGTGGTGCAAAGATATCCATCCGGGCATTTTATAATGGCAGTCTATGGTATAGGTTGCTAGGGTGCCCAAAATGGTTGCTATGGTAACCTTACACCCCATTGTGGGGGACGTGCTGACAGAGTCTAGCACCCTCTTCAAATTTAGTAACCCACATGTTTCTATGAAATCCTGGCTCGGACCTATGACCCGTCAAAATTTTTGCAATGGTAAGTCTATGGGATTTTGCCCCATTGACTTTTCATTGGGGCACTTTTGGGCACCTCTTACACCCCAGGGGTACAACTTACACCCCATTGTGATCCATGTTCTTACAGAGCCTACCACCCTCTTCAAGTGTTGTAACCCACATGTTTCTACAAAATCCTCGAGCGGAGCTATGACTCGTCAAAGTTGGGCGCAATGTTAAGTCAATGGGATTTTTTGGGTGGTTTTTCGCCCCCCTTTCGGAAATCCTGCACCCGATCGCTTATAAAAGTCATAGCACACCTCTCCTCAATAAGCCGGTCGATTTGAGCCCTAATTTATGGGTCTACGACAAAGCGTGCGGGACGAGTTACGCGCCGAAAAAGTGTCCAGAAAAAGAATAATAATAATAACTAGATAGGTACATTTCCTGAAGAAAATGTGAAGTGGTGCTTGCCGTGGCAAATTTATGATTATACATGATTATACTACAAGCCAAAAGTAAAACAATTCAACCCACATGTCTTTACGATATTCTGATGCGAAGATATAAGGCTTTGTTTATTCGGTTGCTAGGGTACTGTATTTGGTTGCTAGGGAAAAAATGGCATCCACTAGTGATTACCCTCCGAGTCATGAATCAAACGGTCCAACCCCCATGTCTCTACGATGTGCTGATGCGGAGATATAAGGCTTTGTTTACTCTGTTGCTAGGGTACTGTATTTGGTTGCTAAGGAAAAAAATGGCATCCACTAGTGATTACCCTCCGAGTCACGAGTCAAACGATCCAACCCCCGTGTCTCTACGATGTTCTGATGCGGAGATATAAGGCTTTGTTTACTCTGTTGCTAGGGTACTGTATTTGGTTGCTAGGGAAAAAAATGGCATTCACTAGTGATTACCCTCCGAGTCACGAGTCAAACGGTCCAAACCCCGTGTCTCTACGATGTTCTGATGCGGAGATATAAGGCTTTGTTTACTCTGTTGCTAGGGTACTGTATTTGGTTGCTAGGGAAAAAATGGCATCCACTAGTGATTACCCTCCGAGTCATGAGTCAAACGGTCCAAACCCCGTGTCTCTACGATGTTCTGATGCGGAGATATAAGGCTTTGTTTACTCTGTTGCTAAGGTACTGTATTTGGTTGCTAGGGGCGTGGCTTGGGAGTGGCCAATGATGTGCCCAGTGATTACACTCCGAGTCACAAGTAAAACGGTCCAACCCCCGTGTCTCTACGATGTTCTGATGCGGAGATATAAGGCTTTGTTTACTCTGTTGCTAGGGTACTGTATTTGGTTGCTAGGGAAAAAAATGGCATTCACTAGTGATTACCCTCCGAGTCATGAGTCAAACGGTCCAAACCCCATGTCTCTACGATGTTCTGATGTGGAGATATAAGGCTTTGTTTACTCTGTTGCTAGGGTACTGTATTTGGTTGCTAGGGGCGTGGCTTGGGAGTGGCCAATGATGTGCCCAGTGATTACACTCCGAGTCACAAGTAAAACGGTCCAACCCCCGTGTCTCTACGATGTTCTGATGCGGAGATATAAGGCTTTGTTTACTCTGTTGCTAGGGTACTGTATTTGGTTGCTAGGGGCGTGGCTTGGGAGTGGCCAATTATGTGCCCAGTGATTACACTCCGAGTCACAAGTAAAACGGTCCAACCCCCGTGTCTCTACGATGTTCTGATGCGGAGATATAAGGCTTTGTTTACTCTGTTGCTAGGGTACTGTATTTGGTTGCTAGGGGCGTGGCTTGGGAGTGGCCAATGATGTGCCCAGTGATTACACTCCGAGTCACAAGTAAAACGGTCCAAACCCCGTGTCTCTACGATGTTCTGATGCGGAGATATAAGGCTTTGTTTATTCGGTTGCTAGGGTGCTCAAATTTGGTTGCTAGGGGCGTGGCTTGGGAGTGGCCAATGATGTGCCCAGTGATTACACTCCGAGTCACAAGTAAAACGGTCCAACCCCCGTGTCTCTACGATGTTCTGATGCGGAGATATAAGGCTTTGTTTACTCTGTTGCTAGGGTACTGTATTTGGTTGCTAGGGGCGTGGCTTGGGAGTGGCCAATTATGTGCCCAGTGATTACACTCCGAGTCACAAGTAAAACGGTCCAACCCCCGTGTCTCTACGATGTTCTGATGCGGAGATATAAGGCTTTGTTTACTCTGTTGCTAGGGTACTGTATTTGGTTGCTAGGGGCGTGGCTTGGGAGTGGCCAATGATGTGCCCAATTGTTACACCCCTAGTCACAAGTCAAACGGTCCAACCCCCGTGTCTCTACGATGTTCTGATGCCGAGATATAACTGTTTGAATTTTATGTTGCTAGGGTGCTCAAAAGTGGTTGCTAGGGGCGTGGCTTAGTAACTCTGCAAGGGTCCTGAGAGGCTGATTGGATGTCTGAGTAAAATGAGCCCACCCCCATGTCTCTGTGACACTGTGGTGCAAAGATATCCCTCTGGGCATTTTGTAATGGCAGTCTATGGGATAGGTTGCTAGGGTGCCCAAAATGGTTGCTAGGGTAACCTTACACCCTATTGTGGGGGACGTCCTGACAGAGTCTAGCACCCTCTTCAAATTTAGTAACCCACATGCTTCTACGAAATCCTCGCTCGGACCTGTGACCCGTCAAAGTTTTTGCAATGTTAAGTCTATGGGATTTTCCCCCATTGACTTTTCATTGGGCATTTTTGGGCACCTCTTACACCCCAGGGGTACAACTTACACCCCATTGTGATCCATGTTCTTACAGAGTCTACCACCCTCTTCAAATGTTGTAACCCACATGTTTCTACAAAATCCTCGAGCGGAGCTATGACTTGTCAAAGTTTGGCGTAATGTTAAGTCAATGGGATTTTTCGGGTGGTTTTTTGCCCCCCTTTCGGAAATTCTGCACCCGACCGCTTATAAAAGTCATAGCCACCATCTCCTCAAAAAACCGGTCGATTTGAGCCCTCTTTCATGGGACTACGGCAAACCGTGCGGGACGAGTTACGCGCCGAAAAAGTGTGCAGACATAAGAATAATAATAATAATAATAATAATATCCCTGAGCAATAATAATAGTGATGCTTTGCATAAATGCAAGCACCACTAATAATAATAATAATAATAAGTATGCAAGATAGTAATAGTGATGCCTTGCATAAATGCAAGCACCACTAACTAGATAGGTACATTTCCTGAAGAAAATGTGAAGTGGTGCTTGCCGTGGCAAATTTCGGGGGACAATATATGATTATACTCCAAGCCAAAAGTAAAACAATTCAAACCACATGTCTCTACGATGTTCTGATGCGGAGATATAAGGCTTTGTTTACTCTGTTGCTAGGGTACTGTATTTGGTTGCTAGGGAAAAAAATGGCATCCACTAGTGATTACCCTCCGAGTCATGAGTCAAACGGTCCAACCCCCATGTCTCTACGATGTTCTGATGTGGAGATATAAGGCTTTGTTTACTCTGTTGCTAGGGTACTGTATTTGGTTGCTAGGGGCGTGGCTTGGGAGTGGCCAATGATGTGCCCAGTGATTACCCTCTGAGTCACAAGTAAAATGGTCCAACCCCCGTGTCTCTACGATGTTCTGATGCGGAGATATAAGGCTTTGTTTACTCTGTTGCTAGGGTACTGTATTTGGTTGCTAGGGGCGTGGCTTGGGAGTGGCCAATTATGTGCCCAGTGATTACACTCCTAGTCACAAGTAAAACGGTCCAACCCCCGTGTCTCTACGATGTTCTGATGCGGAGATATAAGGCTTTGTTTACTCTGTTGCTAGGGTACTGTATTTGGTTGCTAGGGGCGTGGCTTGGGAGTGGCCAATGATGTGCCCAGTGATTACACTCCGAGTCACAAGTAAAACGGTCCAAACCCCGTGTCTCTACGATGTTCTGATGCGGAGATATAAGGCTTTGTTTATTCGGTTGCTAGGGTGCTCAAATTTGGTTGCTAGGGGCGTGGCTTAGTAAGTCTGTAAGGATCCTGAGAGACTGATTGGATGCCTGAGTAAAATGAGCCCACCCCCATGTCTCTATGACACTGTGGTGCAAAGATATCCATCCGGGCATTTTATAATGGCAGTCTATGGTATAGGTTGCTAGGGTGCCCAAAATGGTTGCTATGGTAACCTTACACCCCATTGTGGGGAACGTCCTGACAGAGTCTAGCACCCTCTTCAAATTTAGTAACCCACATGTTTCTATGAAATCTTGGCTCGGACCTATGACCCGTCAAAATTTTTGCAATGGTAAGTCTATGGGATTTTGCCCCATTGACTTTTCATTGGGGCACTTTTGGGCACCTCTTACACCCCAGGGGTACAACTTACACCCCATTGTGATCCATGTTCTTACAGAGCCTACCACCCTCTTCAAATGTTGTAACCCACATGTTTCTACAAAATCCTCGAGCGGAGCTATGACTCGTCAAAGTTGGGCGCAATGTAAAGTCAATGGGACGTTTTCGGGAGGTTTTTCGCGCCCCTTTCGGAAATCATGCACCCGATCGCTTATAAAAGTCATAGCACACCTCTCCTCAATAATCCGGTCGATTTGAGCCCTAATTTATGGGTCTACGACAAAGCGTGCGGGACGAGTTACGCGCCGAAAAAGTGTCCAGAAAAAGAAGAATAATAATAATATCTTTGAGGAATAGTAATAGTGATGCTTTGCATAAATGCAAGCACCACTAATAATAATAATAATAAGTATGCAAGATAGTAATAGTGATGCTTTGCATAAATGCAAGCACCACTAATAATATCTTTGAGGAATAGTAATAGTGATGCTTTGCATAAATGCAAGCACCACTAACTAGATAGGTACATTTCCTGAAGAAAATGTGAGTGGTGCTTGCCGTGGCAAGTTTTGTGGGACAATTTATGATTATACTCCAAGCCAAAAGTCAAACGATCCAACCCCCGTGTCCCTACGATGTTCTGATGCGGAGATATAAGGCTTTGTTTACTCTGTTACTAGGGTACTGTATTTGGTTGCTAGGGAAAAAAATGGCATCCACTAGTGATTACCCTCCGAGTTATGAGTCAAACGGTCCAACCCCCATGTCTCTACGATGTTCTGATGCGGAGATATAAGGCTTTGTTTACTCTGTTGCTAGGGTACTGTATTTGGTTGCTAGGGGCGTGGCTTGGGAGTGGCCAATGATGAGGCCAGTGATTACACTCCGAGTCACAAGTAAAACGGTCCAACCCCCGTGTCTCTACCATGTTCTGATGCGGAGATATAAGGCTTTGTTTACTCTGTTGCTAGGGTACTGTATTTGGTTGCTAAGGAAAAAAATGGCATCCACTAGTGATTACCCCCCGAGTCACGAGTCAAACGATCCAACCCCCGTGTCTCTACGATGTTCTGATGCGGAGATATAAGGCTTTGTTTACTCTGTTGCTAGGGTACTGTATTTGGTTGCTAGGGAAAAAATGGCATCCACTAGTGATTACCCTCCGAGTCACGAGTCAAACGGTCCAACCCCCATGTCTCTACGATGTTCTGATGTGGAGATATAAGGCTTTGTTTACTCTGTTGCTCGGGTACTGTATTTGGTTGCTAGGGGCGTGGCTTGGGAGTGGCCAATGATGTGCCCAGTGATTACACTCCGAGTCACAAGTAAAACGGTCCAACCCCCGTGTCTCTACGATGTTCTGATGCGGAGATATAAGGCTTTGTTTACTCTGTTGCTAGGGTACTGTATTTGGTTGCTAGGGGCGTGGCTTGGGAGTGGCCAATTATGTGCCCAGTGATTACACTCCGAGTCACAAGTAAAACGGTCCAACCCCCGTGTCTCTACGATGTTCTGATGCGGAGATATAAGGCTTTGTTTACTCTGTTGCTAGGGTACTGTATTTGGTTGCTAGGGGCGTGGCTTGGGAGTGGCCAATGATGTGCCCAGTGATTACACTCCGAGTCATAAGTAAAACGGTCCAAACCCCGTGTCTCTACGATGTTCTGATGCGGAGATATAAGGCTTTGTTTATTCGGTTGCTAGGGTGCTCAAATTTGGTTGCTAGGGGCGTGGCTTGGGAGTGGCCAATGATGTGCCCAATTGTTACACCCCTAGTCACAAGTAAAACGGTCCAACCCCCGTGTCTCTACGATGTTCTGATGCCGAGATATAACTGTTTGTATTTTATGTTGCTAGGGTGCTCAAAAGTGGTTGCTAGGGGCGTGGCTTAGTAAGTCTGTAAGGATCCTGAGAGACTGATTGGATGCCTGAGTAAAATGAGCCCACCCCCATGTCTCTATGACACTCTGGTGCAAAGATAACCATCCGGGCATTTTATAATGGCAGTCTATGGTATAGGTTGCTAGGGTGCCCAAAATGGTTGCTATGGTAACCTTACACACCATTGTGGGGGACGTCCTGACAGAGTCTAGCACCCTCTTCAAATTTAGTAACCCACATGTTTCTATGAAATCCTGGCTCGGACCTATGACCCGTCAAAATTTTTGCAATGGTAAGTCTATGGGATTTTGCCCCATTGACTTTTCATTGGGGCACTTTTGGGCACCTCTTACACCCCAGGGGTACAACTTACACCCCATTGTGATCCATGTTCTTACAGAGCCTACCACCCTCTTCAAATGTAGTAACCCACATGTTTCTACAAAATCCTCGAGCGGAGCTATGACTCGTCAAAGTTGGGCGCAATGTTAAGTCAATGGGATTTTTTGGGTGGTTTTTCGCCCCCCTTTCGGAAATCCTGCACCCGATCGCTTATAAAAGTCATAGCACACCTCTCCTCAATAAGCCGGTCGATTTGAGCCCTAATTTATGGGTCTACGACAAAGCGTGCGGGACGAGTTACGCGCCGAAAAAGTGTCCAGAAAAAGAATAATAATAACTAGATAGGTACATTTCCTGAAGAAAATGTGAGTGGTGCTTGCCGTGGCAAGTTTCGGGGACAATTTCTGATTATACTCCAAGCCAAAAGTAAAATGGTCCAACCCCCGTGTCTCTACGATGTTCTGATGCAGAGATATAAGGCTTTGTTTATTTGGTTGCTAGGGTACTGTATTTGGTTGCTAGGGAAAAAATTGGCATCCACTAGTGATTACACTTCGAGTCACAAGTCAAAAGGTCCAACCCCCGTGTCTCTACGATGTTCTGATGCAGAGATATAAGGCTTTGTTTATTCCGTTGCTAGGGTGTTCATATTTGGTTGCTAGGGGCGTGGCTTAACACCTCTTGGCATCCACTAGTGATTACACTTCGAGTCACGAGTCAAACGGTCCAACCCCCGTGTCTCTACGATGTTCTGATGTGGAGATATAAGACTTTGTTTATTCCGTTGCTAGGTGTTCATATTTGGTTGCTAGGGGCGTGGCTTAACACCTCTTGGCTTCCACTAGTGATTACCCTTCGAGTCACGAGTAAAACGGTCCAACCCTCGTGTCTCTACGATGTTCTGATGCGAAGATATAAGGCTTTGTTTATTCCGTTGCTAGGGTGTTCATATTTGGTTGCTAGGGGCGTGGCTTAACACCTCTTGGCATCCACTAGTGATTACCCTTCGAGTCACGAGTAAAACGGTCCAAACCCTGTGTCTCTACGATGTTCTGATGCAGAGATATAAGGCTTTGTTTATTCCGTTGCTAGGGTGCTCAAATTTGGTTGCTAGGGGCGTGGCTTGGGAGTGGCCAATGATTTGGCCAATGATTACACTCCGAGTCACAAGTAATACGGTCCAACCCCCGTGTCTCTACGATGTTCTGATTCCGAGATATAACTGTTTGAATTTTATGTTGCTAGGGTGCTAAAAAGTGGTTGCTAGGGGTGTTGTTTCATATCTCAAGAAGGATCCTGAGAGACTGATTGGATGCCTGAGTAAAATGAGCCCACCCCCATGTCTCTATGACACTGTGGTGCAAAGATATCCATCTGGGCATTTTATAATGGCAGTCTATGGGAGATGTTGCTAGGGTGCTAAAAAGTGGTTGCTAGGGGCGTGGCTTAATAGCTCTGGGATGATCCTGAGAGACTGATTGGATGCCCGAGTAAAATGAGCCCACCCACTTATCTCTACGACACTGTAAAGCAAAGATATTCCATGTGGAACTGTTTTATTCCCTTAAATGGGCATGTTTCCTGCCCCATTTTAAGTCAATGGGAATTTTCGGGTGCCTCTTACACCCCAGGGGTACAACTTACACCCCAATGTTATGTATGTTCTTACAGAGTCTACCACCCTCTTCAAATGTTGCAACCCACATGTTTCTACAAAATCCTCGAGCGGAGCTATGACCCGTCAAAGTTCGGCGCAATGTTAAGTCAATGGGATTTTTCGGGTGGTTTTTCGCCCCCCTTTCAGAAATCCTGCACCCGATCGCCTATAAAAGTCATAGCACACCTCTCCTCAATAATCCGGTCGATTTGAGCCCTCTTTCATGGGACTATGTTAAACCGTGCGGGACGAGTTACGCGCCGAAAAAGTGTCCAGAAAAAGAATAATAATAATAATAATAACTAGATAGGTACATTTCCTGAAGAAAATGTGAGTGGTGCTTGCCGTGGCAAGTTTCGGGGGACAATTTATGATTATACTCCAAGCCAAAAGTAAAACGGTCCAACCCCCGTGTCTCTACGATGTTCTAATGCGGAGATATAAGGCTTTGTTTACTCTGTTGCTAGGGTACTGTAAATGGTTGCTAGGGGAAAAATTGGCATCCACTAGTGATTACACTTCGAGTCACGAGTCAAACGGTCCAACCCCCGTGTCTCTACGATGTTCTGATGTGGAGATATAAGGCTTTGTTTATTCTGTTGCTAGGGTACTGTATTTGGTTGCTAGGGAAAAAAATGGCATCCACCAGTCATTACAGTCCGAGTCATGTGTCAAACGGTCCAACCCCCATGTCTCTACGATGTTCTGATGAGGAGATATTAGGCTTTGTTTATTCGGTTGCTAGGGTACTGTATTTGGTTGCTAGGGAAAAAAATGGCATCCACTAGAGATTACACTTCGAATCACAAGTCAAACGGTCCAACCCCCGTGTCTCTACGATGTTCTGATGTGGAGATAAAAGGCTTTGTTTACTCTGTTGCTAGGGTAATGTATTTGGTTGCTAGGGAG
The DNA here is from genome assembly GCF_030506205.2 of Paramisgurnus dabryanus. Lineage (NCBI taxonomy): Eukaryota > Metazoa > Chordata > Actinopteri > Cypriniformes > Cobitidae > Paramisgurnus > Paramisgurnus dabryanus. The sequence continues at coordinate 71,503,937 of NC_133337.1, read as the reverse complement.
AAAATTGGCATCCACTAGTGATTACACTCCGAGTCACGAGTCAAACGGTCCAAACCCCGTGTCTCTACGATGTTCTGATGCGGAGATATAAGGGTTTGTTTACTCTGTTGCTAGGGTACTGTATTTGGTTGCTAGGGAAAAAATGGTATCCACTAGTGATTACCCTCCGAGTCACGAGTCAAACGGTCCAACCCCCGTGTCTCTACGATGTTCTGATGCGGAGATATAAGGCTTTGTTTACTCTGTTGCTAGGGTACTGTATTTGGTTGCTAGGGAAAAAAATTGCATCCACTAGTGATTACCCTCTGAGTCATGAGTCAAACGGTCCAACCCCCGTGTCTCTACGATGTTCTGATGCGCAGATATAAGGCTTTGTTTACACTGTTGCTAGGGTACTGTATTTGGTTGCTAGGGAAAAAAATGGCATCCACTAGTGATTACCCTCCGAGTCACGAGTCAAACTGTCCAAACCCCATGTCTCTACGATGTTCTGATGCGGAGATATAAGGCTTTGTTTACTCTGTTGCTAGGGTACTGTATTTGGTTGCTAGGGAAAAAAATGGCATCCACTAGTGATTACCCTCCGAGTCATGAGTCAAACGGTCCAACCCCCATGTCTCTACGATGTTCTGATGTGGAGATATAAGGCTTTGTTTACTCTGTTGCTAGGGTACTGTATTTGGTTGCTAGGGGCGTGGCTTGGGAGTGGCCAATGATGTGCCCAGTGATTACACTCCGAGTCACAAGTAAAACGGTCCAACCCCCGTGTCTCTACGATGTTCTGATGCGGAGATATAAGGCTTTGTTTACTCTGTTGCTAGGGTACTGTATTTGGTTGCTAGGGGCGTGGCTTGGGAGTGGCCAATTATGTGCCCAGTGATTACACTCCGAGTCACAAGTAAAACGGTCCAAACCCCGTGTCTCTACGATGTTCTGATGCGGAGATATAAGGCTTTGTTTATTCGGTTGCTAGGGTGCTCAAATTTGGTTGCTAGGGGCGTGGCTTGGGAGTGGCCAATGATGTGCCCAATTGTGACACCCCTAGTCACAAGTAAAACGGTCCAACCCCCGTGTCTCTACGATGTTCTGATGCCGAGATATAACTGTTTGTATTTTGTGTTGCTAGGGTGCTCAAAAGTGGTTGCTAGGGGCGTGGCTTAGTAAGTCTGTAAGGATCCTGAGAGACTGATTGGATGCCTGAGTAAAATGAGCCCACCCCCATGTCTCTATGACACTGTGGTGCAAAGATATCCATCCGGGCATTTTATAATGGCAGTCTATGGTATAGGTTGCTAGGGTGCCCAAAATGGTTGCTATGGTAACCTTACACCCCATTGTGGGGGACGTCCTGACAGAGTCTAGCACCCTCTTCAAAATTAGTAACCCACATGTTTCTATGAAATCCTGGCTCGGACCTATGACCCGTCAAAATTTTTGCAATGGTAAGTCTATGGGATTTTGCCCCATTGACTTTTCATTGGGGCACTTTTGGGCACCTCTTACACCCCAGGGGTACAACTTACACCCCATTGTGATCCATGTTCTTACAGAGCCTACCACCCTCTTCAAATGTTGTAACCCACATGTTTCTACAAAATCCTCGAGCGGAGCTATGACTCGTCAAAGTTGGGCGCAATGTTAAGTCAATGGGATTTTTTGGGTGGTTTTTCGCCCCCCTTTCGGAAATCCTGCACCCGATCGCTTATAAAAGTCATAGCACACCTCTCCTCAATAAGCCGGTCGATTTGAGCCCTAATTTATGGGTCTACGACAAAGCGTGCGGGACGAGTTACGCGCCGAAAAAGTGTCCAGAAAAAGAAGAATAATAATAATAATAACTAGATAGGTACATTTCCTGAAGAAAATGTGAGTGGTGCTTGCCGTGGCAAGTTTCGGGGGACAATTTATGATTATACTCCAAGCCAAAAGTAAAATGGTCCAACCCCCGTGTCTCTACGATGTTCTGATGCAGAGATATAAGGCTTTGTTTATTTGGTTGCTAGGGTACTGTATTTGGTTGCTAGGGAAAAAATTGGCATCCACTAGTGATTACCCTCCGAGTCACGAGTCAAACGATCCAACCCCCGTGTCTCTACGATGTTCTGATGCGGAGATATAAGGCTTTGTTTACTCTGTTGCTAGGGTACTGTATTTGGTTGCTAGGGAAAAAAATGGCATCCACTAGTGATTACCCTCCGAGTCACGAGTCAAACGGTCCAACCCCCGTGTCTCTACGATGTTCTGATGCGGAGATATAAGGCTTTGTTTACTCTGTTGCTAGGGCACTGTATTTGGTTGCTAGGGAAAAAAATGGCATCCACTAGTGATTACCCTCCGAGTCACGAGTCAAACGGTCCAAACCCCATGTCTCTACGATGTTCTGATGCGGAGATATAAGGCTTTGTTTACTCTGTTGCTAGGGTACTGTATTTGGTTGCTAGGGAAAAAAATGGCATCCACTAGTGATTACCCTCTGAGTCATGAGTCAAACGGTCCAACCCCCATGTCTCTACGATGTTCTGATGTGGAGATATAAGGCTTTGTTTACTCTGTTGCTAGGGTACTGTATTTGGTTGCTAGGGGCGTGGCTTGGGAGTGGCCAATGATGTGCCCAGTGATTACCCTCTGAGTCATGAGTCAAACGGTCCAACCCCCATGTCTCTACGATGTTCTGATGTGGAGATATAAGGCTTTGTTTACTCTGTTGCTAGGGTACTGTATTTGGTTGCTAGGGGCGTGGCTTGGGAGTGGCCAATGATGTGCCCAGTGATTACACTCCGAGTCACGAGTCAAACGGTCCAAACCCCATGTCTCTACGATGTTCTGATGCGGAGATATAAGGCTTTGTTTACTCTGTTGCTAGGGTACTGTATTTGGTTGCTAGGGAAAAAAATGGCATCCACTAGTGATTACCCTCTGAGTCATGAGTCAAACGGTCCAACCCCCATGTCTCTACGATGTTCTGATGTGGAGATATAAGGCTTTGTTTACTCTGTTGCTAGGGTACTGTATTTGGTTGCTAGGGGCGTGGCTTGGGAGTGGCCAATGATGTGCCCAGTGATTACACTCCGAGTCACAAGTAAAACGGTCCAACCCCCGTGTCTCTACGATGTTCTGATGCGGAGATATAAGGCTTTGTTTACTCTGTTGCTAGGGTACTGTATTTGGTTGCTAGGGGCGTGGCTTGGGAGTGGCCAATTATGTGCCCAGTGATTACACTCCGAGTCACAAGTAAAACGGTCCAACCCCCGTGTCTCTACGATGTTCTGATGCGGAGATATAAGGCTTTGTTTACTCTGTTGCTAGGTTACTGTATTTGGTTGCTAGGGGCGTGGCTTGGGAGTGGCCAATGATGTGCCCAGTGATTACACTCCGAGTCACAAGTAAAACGGTCCAAACCCCGTGTCTCTACGATGTTCTGATGCGGAGATATAAGGCTTTGTTTATTCGGTTGCTAGGGTGCTCAAATTTGGTTGCTAGGGGCGTGGCTTGGGAGTGGCCAATGATGTGCCCAATTGTTACACCCCTAGTCACAAGTAAAACGGTCCAACCCCCGTGTCTCTACGATGTTCTGATGCCGAGATATAACTGTTTGTATTTTATGTTGCTAGGGTGCTCAAAAGTGGTTGCTAGGGGCGTGGCTTAGTAAGTCTGTAAGGATCCTGAGAGACTGATTGGATGCCTGAGTAAAATGAGCCCACCCCCATGTCTCTATGACACTGTGGTGCAAAGATATCCATCCGGGCATTTTATAATGGCAGTCTATGGTATAGGTTGCTAGGGTGCCCAAAATGGTTGCTATGGTAACCTTACACCCCATTGTGGGGGACGTCCTGACAGAGTCTAGCACCCTCTTCAAATTTAGTAACCCACATGTTTCTATGAAATCCTGGCTCGGACCTATGACCCGTCAAAATTTTTGCAATGGTAAGTCTATGGGATTTTGCCCCATTGACTTTTCATTGGGGCACTTTTGGGCACCTCTTACACCCCAGGGGTACAACTTACACCCCATTGTGATCCATGTTCTTACAGAGCCTACCACCCTCTTCAAATGTTGTAACCCACATGTTTCTACAAAATCCTCGAGCGGAGCTATGACTCGTCAAAGTTGGGCGCAATGTTAAGTCAATGGGATTTTTTGGGTGGTTTTTCGCCCCCCTTTCGGAAATCCCGCACCCGATCGCTTATAAAAGTCATAGCACACCTCTCCTCAATAAGCCGGTCGATTTGAGCCCTAATTTATGGGTCTACGACAAAGCGTGCGGGACGAGTTACGCGCCGAAAAAGTGTCCAGAAAAAGAAGAATAATAATAATAACTAGATAGGTACATTTCCTGAAGAAAATGTGAGTGGTGCTTGCCGTGGCAAATTTCAGGGGACAATTCATGATTATACTCCAAGCCAAAAGTTAAACGGTCCAACCCCCGTGTCTCTACGATGTTCTGATGCAGAGATATAAGGCTTTGTTTACTCTGTTGCTAAGGTACTGTATTTGGTTGCAAGGGAAAAAAATGGCATCCACTAGTGATTACCCTCTGAGTCACGAGTCAAACGGTCCAACCCCCGTGTCTCTACGATGTTCTGATGCGGAGATATAAGGCTTTGTTTACTCTGTTGCTAGGGTCCTGCATTTGGTTGCTAGGGAAAAAAATGGCATCCACTAGTGATTACCCTCCGAGTCACAAGTCAAACGGTCCAAACCCCGTGTCTCTACGATGTTCTGATGCGGAGATATAAGGCTTTGTTTACTCTGTTGCTAGGGTACTGTATTTGGTTGCTAGGGAAAAAAATGGCATCCACTAGTGATTACCCTCCGAGTCATGAGTCAAACGGTCCAACCCCCGTGTCTCTACGATGTTCTGATGAGGAGAAATAAGGCTTTGTTTACTCTGTTGCTAGGGTCCTGCATTTGGTTGCTAGGGGAAAAAATGGCATCCACTAGTGATTACCCTCCGAGTCACGAGTCAAACGGTCCAACCCCCGTGTCTCTACGATGTTCTGATGAGGAGATATAAGGCTTTGTTTACTCTGTTGCTAGGGTCCTGCATTTGGTTGCTAGGGGAAAAATGGCACCCACTAGTGATTACCCTCCGAGTCATGAGTCAAACGGTCCAACCCCCATGTCTTTACGATGTTCTGATGTGGAGATATAAGGCTTTGTTTACTCTGTTGCTAGGGTACTGTATTTGGTTGCTAGGGGCGTGGCTTGGGAGTGGCCAATGATGTGCCCAGTGATTACACTCCGAGTCACAAGTAAAACGGTCCAACCCCCGTGTCTCTACGATGTTCTGATGCGGAGATATAAGGCTTTGTTTACTCTGTTGCTAGGGTACTGTATTTGGTTGCTAGGGGCGTGGCTTGGGAGTGGCCAATTATGTGCCCAGTGATTACACTCCGAGTCACAAGTAAAACGGTCCAACCCCCGTGTCTCTACGATGTTCTGATGCGGAGATATAAGGCTTTGTTTACTCTGTTGCTAGGGTACTGTATTTGGTTGCTAGGGGCATGGCTTGGGAGTGGCCAATGATGTGCCCAGTGATTACACTCCGAGTCACAAGTAAAACGGTCCAACCCCCGTGTCTCTACGATGTTCTGATGCGGAGAAATAAGGATTTGTTTATTCGGTTGCTAGGGTGCTCCAATTTGGTTGCTAGGGGCGTGGCTTGGGAGTGGCCAATGATGCGGCCAGTGATTACCCTCCCGAGTCACGAGTAAAACGGTCCAACCCCCGTGATTCTATGATGTTCTGATGCAGAGATATAAGGCTTTGTTTATTCGGTTGCTAGGGTGCTCATATTTGGTTGCTAGGGGCGTGGCTTGGGAGTGGCCAATGATGTCGCAAGTTATTACGCTCTGAGTCACAAGTAAAACGGTCCAACCCCACTGTCTCTACGATGTTCTGATGCGGAGAAATAAGGATTTGTTTATTCGGTTGCTAGGGTGCTCCAATTTGGTTGCTAGGGGCGTGGCTTGGGAGTGGCCATTGATGCGGCCAGTGATTACCCTCCGAGTCATGAGTAAAACGGTCCAACCCCCATGATTCCACGATGTTCTGATGTCGAGATATAACTGTTTGAATTTTATGTTGCTAGGGTGCTTAAAAGTGGTTGCTAGGGGCGTGGCTTAATAGCTCTGGGACTATCCTGATAAATTGATTGGATGTCTGAGTAAAATGAGCCCACCCCCATGTCTCTACGACATTGTAAAGCGAAGATATCCCATCTGGAACTTTTTTATTCCCTTATATGGGCATGTTTCCTGCCCCATTATAAGTCAATGGGAATTTTCGGGTGCCTCTTACACCCCAGGGGTGCAGCTTACACCCCAATGTGATGTATGTTCTTACAGAGTCTATCACCCTCTTCAAATGTTGTAACCTACATGTTTCTACAAAATCCTCAAACGGAGCTATGACCCGTCAAAGTTCGGCCCAATGTTAAGTCAATGGGATTTTTCGGTTGGTTTTTCGCCCCCCTTTCGAAAATCCTGCACCCGATCGCTTATAAAAGTCATAGCACACCTCTCCTTAATAATCCGGTCGATTTGAGCCCTCTTTCATGGGACTGTGACAAACCGTGCGGGACGAGTTACGCGCCGAAAAAGTGTGCAGACATAAGAATAAGATATAATAATAATAATAAGTATGAGCAATAATAATAGTGATGCCTTGCATAAATGCAAGCACCACTAACTAGATAGGTACATTTCCTGAAGAAAATGTGAAGTGGTGCTTGCCGTGGCAAATTTCGGGGGACAATATATGATTATACTCCAAGCCAAAAGTAAAACAATTCAACCCACATGTCTCTACGATATTCTGATGCGGAGATATAAGGCTTTGTTTATTCGGTTGCTAGGGTACTGTATTTGGTTGCTAGGGAGAAAATTGGCATCCACTAGTGATTACACTCCGAGTCACGAGTCAAACGGTCAAACCCCCGTGTCTCTACGATGTTCTGATGCGGAGATATAAGGCTTTGTTTACTCTGTTGCTAGGGTACTGTATTTGGTTGCTAGGGAAAAAATTGGCATCCACTAGTGATTACACTCCGAGATACGAGTCAAACGGTCCAACCCCCGTGTCTCTGCGATGTTCTGATGTGGAGATAAAAGGCTTTGTTTACTCTGTTGCTAGGGTAATGTATTTGGTTGCTAGGGAGAAAATTGGCATCCACTAGTGATTACACTCCGATTCACGAGTCAAACGGTCCAAACCCCGTGTCTCTACGATGTTCTGATGCGGAGATATAAGGGCTTGTTTACTCTGTTGCTAGGGTACTGTATTTGGTTGCTAGGGAAAAAATGGCATCCACTAGTGATTAACCTCCGAGTCATGAGTCAAACGGTCCAACCCCCGTGTCTCTACGATGTTCTGATGCGGAGATATAAGGCTTTGTTTACTCTGTTGCTAGGGTACTGTATTTGGTTGCTAAGGAAAAAAATGGCATCCACTAGTGATTACCCTCCGAGTCACGACTCAAACGATCCAACCCCCGTGTCTCTACGATGTTCTGATGCGGAGATATAAGGCTTTGTTTACTCTGTTGCTAGGGTACTGTATTTGGTTGCTAGGGAAAAAATGGCATCCACTAGTGATTACTCTCCGAGTCACGAGTCAAACGGTCCAAACCCCGTGTCTCTACGATGTTCTGATGCGGAGATATAAGGCTTTGTTTACTCTGTTGCTAGGGTACTGTATTTGGTTGCTAGGGGAAAAAATGGCATCCACTAGTGATTACCCTCCGAGTCACGAGTCAAACGGTCCAACCCCCGTGTCTCTACGATGTTCTGATGCGGAGTTATAAGGCTTTGTTTACTCTGTTGCTAGGGTACTGTATTTGGTTGCTAGGGAAAAAAATGGCATCCACTAGTGATTACCCTCCGAGTCACGAGTCAAACGGTCCAACCCCCGTGTCTCTACGATGTTCTGATGCGGAGATATAAGGCTTTGTTTACTCTGTTGCTAGGGTACTGTATTTGGTTGCTAGGGAAAAAAATTGCATCCACTAGTGATTACCCTCCGAGTCACGAGTCAAACGGTCCAAACCCCGTGTCTCTACGATGTTCTGATGCGGAGATATAAGGCTTTGTTTACTCTGTTGCTAGGGTGCTGTATTTGGTTGCTAGGGGAAAAAATGGCATCCACTAGTGATTACCCTCCGAGTCACGAGTCAAACGGTCCAACCCCCGTGTCTCTACGATGTTCTGATGCGGAGATATAAGGCTTTGTTTACTCTGTTGCTAGGGTACTGTATTTGGTTGCTAGGGAAAAAAATGGCATCCACTAGTGATTACCCTCCGAGTCACGAGTCAAACGGTCCAACCCCCGTGTCTCTACGATGTTCTGATGCGGAGATATAAGGCTTTGTTTACTCTGTTGCTAGGGTACTGTATTTGGTTGCTAGGGAAAAAAATTGCATCCACTAGTGATTACCCTCCGAGTCACGAGTCAAACGGTCCAACCCCCGTGTCTCTACGATGTTCTGATGCGGAGATATAAGGCTTTGTTTACTCTGTTGCTAGGGTACTGTATTTGGTTGCTAGGGGAAAAAATGGCATCCACTAGTGATTACCCTCCGAGTCACGAGTCAAACGGTCCAAACCCCATGTCTCTACGATGTTCTGATGCGGAGATATAAGGCTTTGTTTACTCTGTTGCTAGGGTACTGTATTTGGTTGCTAGGGAAAAAAATGGCATCCCATAATGATTACACTCTGAGTCACGAGTCAAACGGTCCAACCCCCGTGTCTCTACGATGTTCTGATGCGGAGATATAAGGCTTTGTTTACTCTGTTGCTAGGGTACTGTATTTGGTTGCTAGGGAAAAAATTGGCATCCCATAATGATTACACTCTGAGTCACTAGTCAAACGGTCCAACCCCCGTGTCTCTACGATGTTCTGATGCGGAGATATAAGGCTTTGTTTACTCTGTTGCTAGGGTACTGTATTTGGTTGCTAGGGAAAAAAATTGGCATCCCATACTGATTACACTCTGAGTCACGAGTCAAACGGTCCAACCCCCGTGTCTCTACGATGTTCTGATGCGGAGATATAAGGCTTTGTTTACTCTGTTGCTAGGGTACTGTATTTGGTTGCTAGGGAAAAAATTGGCATCCCATAATGATTACACTCTGAGTCACTAGTCAAACGGTCCAACCCCCGTGTCTCTACGATGTTCTGGTGCGGAGATATAAGGCTTTGTTTACTCTGTTGCTAGGGTACTGTATTTGGTTGCTAGGGAAAAAAATGGCATCCCATAATGATTACACTCCGAGTCACAAGTCAAAAGGTCCAACCCCCGTGTCTCTACGATGTTCTGGTGCGGAGATATAAGGCTTTGTTTACTCTGTTGCTAGGGTACTGTATTTGGTTGCTAGGGAAAAAATTGGCATCCCATAATGATTACACTCTGAGTCATGAGTAAAACGGTCCAACCCCCGTGTCTCTACGACATTGTAAAGCGAAGATATCCCATCTGGAACTTTTTTATTCCCTTATATGGGCATGTTTCCTGCCCCATTATAAGTCAATGGGAATTTTCGGGTGTCGCTTACACCCCAGGGGTACAACTTACACCCCATTGTGATCCATGTTCTTACAGAGTCTACCACCCTCTTCAAATGTTGTAACCCACATGTTTCTACAAAATCCTTGAGCGGAGCTATGACCCATCAAAGTTGGGCGTAATGTTAAGTCAATGGGATTTTTTGGGTGGTTTTTCGCCCCCCTTTTGAAAACCTTGCACCCGATCGCTTATAAAAGTCATAGCAGACGTGTCCTCAATTAGCCGGTCGTTTTGAGCACTGTTTCATTGGTCTACGACAAACCGTGCGGGACGAGTTACGCGCCGAAAAAGTGTCCAGATATAAGAATAATAAATAAATAAATAATAAGTATGAGCAATAATAATAGTGATGCCTTGCATAAATGCAAGCACCACTAATAAGTATGAGCAATAATAATAGTGATGCCTTGCATAAATGCAAGCACCACTAACTAGATAGAAAAGTTTGAAGACAAACTTTATGTTGGCTTGACAAAGCCTAGCCTGAACGTTTAAAACAGATTGAGAGAAATTTAAAACAAGTTTAGTTTAGGATTATAACTTTCCGTAAACATGATACCAAAAGTTACCATGTTAGCATGTTTAGCACTAAGTTAGCATGATGCTAACATGAATTAGCATGAAGCTAGCATGATGCAAACATGAATTAGCATGAAGCTAGCATGATGCTAACATGAATTAGCATGAAGCTAACATGATGCTAACATGATTTAACATGAAGCTAGCATGATGCTAACATAAATTAGCATGAAGCTAGCATGATGCTAACATGAATTAGCATGAAGCTAGCATGATGTTAACATGAATTAGCATGAAGCTAGCATGATGCTAACATGAATTAGCATGAAGCTAGCATGATGCTAACATGAATTAGCATGAAGCTAGCATGATGCTAACATGAATTAGCATGAAGCTAGCATGATGCTAACATGAATTAGCATGAAGCTAGCATGATGCTAACATGAATTAGCATGAAGCTAGCATGATGCTAACATGAATTAGCATGAAGCTAGCATGATGCTAACATGAATTAGCATGAAGCTAGCATGATGCTAACATGAATTAGCATGAAGCTAGCATGATGCTAACATGAATTAGCATGAAGCTAGCATGATGCTAACATGAATTAGCATTGTGCTAACATGAATTAACATGAAGCTAGCATTGTGCTAACATGAATTAGCATGATGCTAACATGAATTAGCATGAAGCTAGCACGACGGTAACATGAATTAGCATGAAGCTAGCACGACGCTAACATGAATTAGCATGAAGCTAGCACGACGCTAACATGAATTAGCATGAAGCTAGCACGACGTTAACATGAATTAGCATGAAGCTAGCACGACGTTAACATGAATTAGCATGAAGCTAGCACGACGCTTACATGAATTAGCATGAAGCTAGCACGATGCTAACATGAATTAACATGAAACTAGCACGATGCTAACATGAATTAGCATGAAGCTAGCACGATGCTAACATGAATTAGCATGAAGCTAGCACGATGCTAACATGAATTAGCATGAAGCTAGCACGATGCTAACATGAATTAGCATGAAGCTAGCACGATGCTAGCATGATTAGCATGAAGCTAGCACGATGCTAGCATGATTAGCATGAAGCTAGCACGATGTTAGCATGATTAGCAGGAAGCTAGCACGATGTTAACATGAATTAGCATGAAGCTAGCACGATGCTAACATGAATTAGCATAAAGCTAGCACGATGCTAACATGAATTAGCATGAAGCTAGCACGATGCTAACATGAATTAGCATGAAGCTAGCACGATGCTAACATGAATTAGCATGAAGCTAGCACGATGCTAACATGAATTAGCATGAAGCTAGCACGATGCTAACATGAATTAGCATGAAGCTAGCACGGTGCTAACATGAATTAGCATGAAGCTAGCATGAAGCTAACATGAATTAGCATGAAGCTAGCATGAAGCTAACATGAATTAGCATGAAGCTAGCATGATGCTAACATGAATTAACATGAAGTTAGCATGATGCTAACATGAATTAGTATGAAGCTAGCATGATGAGCATGAAGTTAGCAAGATTTATTATGAAATTAGCATAAAGCTAGCACGAAACTAGCATGAAGCTAGTATGACTTACCATGGAGCTAGCATAAGGCTAACATGACCAAAAGACCCAACCCCCATGTCTCTATGATGTTCGGATCCAGAGATATAAGGCTTTGTTTATTATGTTGCTAGGGTGCTCATATTTGGTTGCTAGGGGCGTGGCTTAATACCTCAATAAGAATCCTCCGAGACTGATTGGATGCCTGAGTAAAATGAGCCCACCCCCATGTCTCTGTGACACTGTGCTGCAAAGATATCCATCTGGGCATTTTATAATGGCAGTCTATGGGATATGTTGCTAGGGTGCCCAAAAATGGTTGCTAGGGGCGTGGCTTAATAGCTCTGGGATGATCCTGAGAGACTTGGATGCCTGAGTAAAATGAGTCTACCCCCATGTCTCTATGACACTGTAAAGCGAAGATATTCCATCTGGGACGCTTTTATTCCCTTATATGGGCATGTTTCCTGCCCCGTTATAAGTCAATGGGGAATTTTGGGGGCCTCTTACACCCAAGGGGTACAGCTTACACCCCAATGTGATGTATGTTCTTACAGAGCCTGCCAGTCTCTTCAAATGTGGTAACCCAGAAGTTTCTACAAAATTCTCGCTCGCAGCTAGAACCCATCAAAGTTTGTCCAATGTTAAGTCAATGGGACTTTCGGAATTTTAATGTCCCGTTTTAGGAATTCTGTAAGTCGGATCCCTTCAAAAAGATATAGCACACTTCTTCAGACCAGTTAGAATGTCCGTGGAAAATTTGGTGAATGTAGCTTGAAAGCTGTCGGACGAGTTAGCCGCAGAAATTTCGCTCAGAAGAAGAATAATAACTAGATAGAAAAGTTTGAAGACAAACTTTATGTTGGCTTGACAAAGCCTAGCCTGAACGTTTAAAACAGATTGAGAGAAATTTAAAACAAGTTTAGTTTAGTATTATAACTTTCCGTAAACATGATACCAAAAGTTACCATGTTAGCATGTTTAGCAGTAAGTTAGCATGATGCTAACATGAATTAGCATGAAGCTAACATGATGCTAACATGAATTAGCATGAAGCTAGCATGATGCTAACATGAATTAGCATGAAGCTAACATGATGCTAACATGAATTAGCATGAAGCTAGCATGATGCTAACATGAATTAGCATGAAGCTAGCATGATGCTAACATAAATTAGCATGAAGCTAGCATGATGCTAACATGAATTAGCATTAAGCTAGCATGATGCTAACATGAATTAGCATTGTGCTAACATGAATTAGCATGAAGCTAGCATGATGCTAACATGAATTAGCATGAAGCTAGCATGATGCTAACATGAATTAGCATGAAGCTAGCATGATGCTAACATGAATTAGCATGAAGCTAGCATGATGCTAACATGAATTAGCATTGTGCTAACATGAATTAGCATGAAGCTAGCATGATGTTAACATGAATTAGCATGAAGCTAGCATGATGCTAACATGAATAAGCATGAAGCTAGGATGATGCTAACATGAATTAGCATGAAGCTAGCATGATGCTAATATGAATTAGCATGAAGCTAGCATAATGCTAACATGAATTAGCATGAAGCTAGCATAATGCTAACATGAATTAGCATGAAGCTAGCATAATGCTAACATGAATTAGCATGAAGCTAACATGATGCTAGCATGATTAGCAGGAAGCTAGCATGAAGCTAACATGAATTAGCATGAAGCTAGCACGACGCTAACATGAATTAGCATGAAGCTAGCACGACGTTAACATGAATTAGCATGAAGCTAGCACGATGCTAATATGAATTAGCATGAAGCTAGCACGATGCTAACATGAATTAGCATGAAGCTAGCACGATGCTAACATGAATTAGCATGAAGCTGGCACGATGCTAACATGAATTAGCATGAAGCTAGCACGATGCTAACATGAAATAGCATGAAGTTAACACGATGCTAACATGAATTAGCATGAAGCTAACACGATGCTAACATGAATTAGCATGAAGCTAGCACGATGCTAACATGAATTAGCATGAAGCTAGCACGATGCTAACATGAATTAGCATGACGCTAGCACGATGCTAACATGAATTAGCATGAAGCTAGCATGATGCAAACATGAATTAGCATGAAGCTAGCACGATGCTAACATGAATTAGCATGAAGCTAACATGAATTAGCATGAAGCTAGCATGATGCTAACATGATTAGCATGAAGTTAGCAAGATTTATTATGAAATTAGCATAAAGCTAGCACAAAACTAGCATGAAGCTAGTATGACTTAGCATGGAGCTAGCATAAGGCGAACATGACCAAAAGACCCAACCCCCATGTCTCTATGATGTTCGGATCCAGAGATATAAGGCTTTGTTCATTATGTTGCTAGGGTGCTCATATTTGGTTGCTAGGGGCGTGGCTTAATACCTCAATAAGAATCCTCCGAGACTGATTGGATGCCTGAGTAAAATGAGCCCACCCCCATGTCTCTGTGACACTGTGCTGCAAAGATATCCATCTGGGCATTTTATAATGGCAGTCTATGGGATATGTTGCTAGGGTGCCCAAAAATGGTTGCTAGGGGCGTGGCTTAATAGCTATGGGGCGATCCTGAGAGACTGATTGGATGCCTGAGTAAAATGAGCCCACCCCCATGTCTCTACGACACTCTAAAGTGAAGATATTCCATCTGGGACGCTTTTATTCCCTTATATGGGCATGTTCCCTGCCCCATTATAAGTCAATGGGGAAAATTGGGTGGTCCTTACGCCCCAGGGGTGAAACTTACCCCCCAACGTGATGTATGTTCTTACACAGTCTGACAGCCTCTTCAAATGTGGTAACCCACAAGTTTCTACAAATTTCTCGCTTGCAGCTATGACCCGTCAAAGTTTGTCGTAATGTTAAGTCAATGGAAAATTTGGGGTGTTTGAGCGCCCCGTTTAGGAATTCGGAAGGTCCCATCAGTTAGAAAAGATATAGCATAAATCTACGTACCAGTCTTAAAAGTTTTGTAAAGTTTTGTGGGTGTAGCTTGAAAGCTCTAGGAGGAGTTACTGTTAGAAAAAAGTGTGAACAGAAGAATAATAATAATAATAAGCTTAGATCGAAGAACAGTATGTTGGCTTTGTCAAGCCAACATAATAACTAGATAGAAAAGTTTGAAGACAAACTTTATGTTGGCTTGACAAAGCCTAGCCTGAACGTTTAAAACAGATTGAGAGAAATTTAAAACAAGTTTAGTTTAGGATTATAACTTTCCGTAAACATGATACCAAGAGTTACCATGTTAGCATGTTTAACACTAAGTTAGCATGATGCTAACATGAATTAGCATGAAGCTAGCATGATGCAAACATGAATTAGCATGAAGCTAGCATGATGCAAACATGAATTAGCATGAAGCTAGCATGATGCTAACCTGAATTAGCATGAAGCTAACATGATGTTAACATGAATTAGCATGAAGCTAGCATGATGCTAACATGAATTAGCATGAAGCTAGCATGATGCTAACATAAATTAGCATGAAGCTAGCATGATGCTAACATAAATTAACATGAAGCTAGCATGATGCTAACATGAATTAGCATGAAGCTAGCATGATGCTAACATGAATTAGCATGAAGCTACCATGATGCTAACATGAATTAGCATGAAGCTAGCATGATGCTAACATGAATTAGCATGAAGCTAGCATCATGCTAACCTGAATTAGCATTGTGCTAACATGAATTAGCATGAAGCTAGCACGATACTAACATGAATTAGCATGAAGCTAGCACGATGCTAACATGAATTAGCATGAAGCTAGCACGATGCTAACATGAATTAGCATAAAGCTAGCATGATGCTAACATGAATTAGCATGAAGTTAGCACGATGCTAACATGAATTAGCATGAAGCTAGCACGATGCTAACATGAATTAGCATTGTGCTAACATGAATTAGCATGAAGCTAGCATGATGCTAACATGAATTAGCATGATGCTAACATGAATTAGCATGAAGCTAGCATGATGGTAACATGAATTAGCATGAAGCTAGCATGATGTTAACATGAATTAGCATAAAGCTAGCATTATGCTAACATGAATTAGCATGAAGCTAGCATGATGCTAACATGAATTAGCATGAAGCTAGCATGATGTTAACATGAATTAGCATGAAGCTAGCATGATGCTAATATGAATTAACATGAAGCTAGCATGATGCTAACATGAATTAGCATGAAGCTAGCATGATGCTAACATGATTAGCATGAAGCTAGCATGAAGCTAGCATGATGCTAGCATGATTAGCATGAAGCTAGCATGATTAGCAGGAAGCTAGCATGATGCTAGCATGATTAGCACGACGCTAACATGAATTAGCATGAAGCTAGCACGACGCTAACATGAATTAGCATGAAGCTAGCACGACGCTAACATGAATTAGCATGAAGCAAGCACGACGCTAACATGAATTAGCATGAAGCTAGCACGACGCTAACATGAATTAGCATGAAGCTAGCACGATGCTAACATGAATTAGCATGAAGCTAGCACGACGCTAACATGAATTAGCATGAAGCTAGCACGATGATAACATGAATTAGCATGAAGCTAGCACGATGCTAACATGAATTAGCATGAAGCTAGCACGACGCTAACATGAATTAGCATGAAGCTAGCACGATGCTAACATGAATTAGCATGAAGCTAGCACGATGCTAACATGAATTAGCACGAAGCTAGCACGATGCTAACATGAATTAGCACGAAGCTAGCACGATGCTAACATGAATTAGCACGAAGCTAGCACGACGCTAACATGAATTAGCATGAAGCTAGCACGATGCTAACATGAATTAGCACGAAGCTAGCACGATGCTAACATGAATTAGCACGAAGCTAGCACGATGCTAACATGAATTAGCACGAAGCTAGCACGATGCTAACATGAATTAGCACGAAGCTAGCACGATGCTAACATGAATTAGCATGAAGCTAGCACGATGCTAACATGAATTAGCATGAAGCTAGCATGAAGCTAACATGAATTAGCATGAAGCTAGCACGACGCTAACATGAATTAGCATGAAGCTAGCACGATGCTAACATGAATTAGCATGAAGCTAGCACGACGCTAACATGAATTAGCATGAAGCTAGCACGATGCTAACATGAATTAGCATGAAGCTAGCACGATGCTAACATGAATTAGCACGAAGCTAGCACGATGCTAACATGAATTAGCATGAAGCTAGCACGATGCTAACATGAATTAGCATGAAGCTAGCACGATGCTAACATGAATTAGCATGAAGCTAGCACGATGCTAACATGAATTAGCATGAAGCTAGCATGAAGCTAACATGAATTAGCATGAAGCTAGCATGATTTATTATGAAATTAGCATAAAGCTAGCACTAAACTAGCATGAAGCTAGTATGACTTAGCATGGAGCTAGCATAAGGCTAACATGACCAAAAGACCCAATCCCCATGTCTCTATGATTTTCGGATCCAGAGATATAAGGCTTTGTTTATTATGTTGCTAGGGTGCTCATATTTGGTTGCTAGGGGCGTGGCTTAATACCTCAATAAGAATCCTCCGAGACTGATTGGATGCCTGAGTAAAATGAGCCCACCCCCATGTCTTTGTGACACTGTGCTGCAAAGATATCCATCTGGGCATTTTATAATGGCAGTCTATGGGATATGTTGCTAGGGTGCCCAAAAATGGTTGCTAGGGGCGTGGCTTAATAGCTATGGGGCGATCCTGAGAGACTGATTGGATGCCTGAGTAAAATGAGTCCACCCCCATGTCTCTATGACACTGTAAAGCGAAGATTTTCCATCTAGGACGCTTTTATTCCCTTATATGGGCATGTTTCCTGCCCCGTTATAAGTCAATGGGGAATTTTGGGGGCCTCTTACACCCAAGGGGTACAGCTTACACCCCAATGTGAGGTATGTTCTCACAGTGCCGGCCAGCCTCTTGAAAAGTGGTAACCCACAAGTTTCTACAAATTTCTCCCTTGCAGCTATGACCCGTCAAAGTTTGTCGCAATGTTAAGTAAATGGGACTTTTCCGAAGTTTAATGTCCCGTTTTAGGAATTCTGTAAGTCGGATCCCGTCAAAAAGATATAGCACACTTCTTTAGACCAGTCAGAATGTCCGTGGAAAATTTCGTGGATGTAGCTTGAAAGCTGTCGGACGAGTTAGCCGCAGAAATTTTAGTCTCAGAAGAAGAAGAAGAAGAAGAAGAAGAAGAAGAATAATAAGTTTAAATACAATATCAGTATGTTGGCTTTGTCAAGCCAACATAATAATAAGTTTAAATACAATATCAGTATGTTGGCTTTGTCAAGCCAACATAACTAGATAGGTACATTTCCTGAAGAAAATGTGAAGTGGTGCTTGCCGTGGCAAAATTCTCGGGACAATATATGATTATACTCCAACCCAAAAGTAAAACGTTCCAACCCACTATCCACTAGTGATTACACTCAGAGTCACGAGTTAAACGGTCCAACCCCCGTGTCTCTACGATGTTCTGATGCGGAGATATAAGGCTTTGTTTACAGTGTTGCTAGGGTACTGTATTTGGTTGCTAGGGAAAAAATTGGCATCCACTGGTGATTACACTCTAAGTCACAAGTCAAACGGTCCAACCCCCGTGTCTCTACGATGTTCTGATGCGGAGATATAAGGGTTTGTTTACACTGTTGCTAGGGTACTGTATTTGGTTGCTAGGGAAAAAATTGGCATCCACTAGTGATTACATGCCGAGTCACGAGTAAAACGGTCCAACCCCTGTGTCTCTACGATGTTCTGATGCTGAGTTATAAGGCTTTGTTAACACTGTTGCTAGGGTACTGTATTTGGTTGCTAGGGAAAAAATTGGCATCCACTGGTGATTACACTCTAAGTCACAAGTCAAACGGTCCAACCCCCGTGTCTCTACGATGTTCTGATGCGGAGATATAAGGCTTTGTTTACACTGTTGCTAGGGTACTGTATTTGGTTGCTAGGGAAAAAATTGGCATCCACTAGTGATTACATGCCGAGTCACGGGTAAAACGGTCCAACCCCCGTGTCTCTACGATGTTCTGATGCGGAGATATAAGGCTTTGTTTACACTGTTGCTAGGGTACTGTATTTGGTTGCTAGGGAAAAAATTGGCATCCACTAGTGATTACACTCTGATTCACGAGTCAAACGGTCCAACCCCCGTGTCTCTACGATGTTCTGATGCGGAGATATAAGGCTTTGTTTACTCTGTTGCTAGGGTACTGTATTTGGTTGCTAGGGAAAAAAATGGCATCCCATAATGATTACACTCTGAGTCACGAGTCAAACGGTCCAACCCCCGTGTCTCTACGATGTTCTGATGCGGAGATATAAGGCTTTGTTTACTCTGTTGCTAGGGTACTGTATTTGGTTGCTAGGGAAAAAATTGGCATCCCATAATGATTACACTCTGAGTCACGAGTCAAACGGTCCAACCCCAGTGTCTCTACGATGTTCTGATGCGGAGATATAAGGTTTTGTTTACTCTGTTGCTAGGGTACTGTATTTGGTTGCTAGGGAAAAATCTGGCATCCCATAATGATTACACTCCGAGTCACGAGTCAAACGGTCCAACCCCCGTGTCTCTACGATGTTCTGATGCGGAGATATAAGGCTTTGTTTACTCTGTTGCTAGGGTACTGTATTTGGTTGCTAGGGAAAAAATTGGCATCCCATAATGATTACACTCTGAGTCACTAGTCAAACGGTCCAACCCCCGTGTCTCTACGATGTTCTGGTGCGGAGATATAAGGCTTTGTTTACTCTGTTGCTAGGGTACTGTATTTGGTTGCTAGGGAAAAAAATGGCATCCCATAATGATTACACTCCGAGTCACAAGTCAAAAGGTCCAACCCCCGTGTCTCTACGATGTTCTGGTGCGGAGATATAAGGCTTTGTTTACTCTGTTGCTAGGGTACTGTATTTGGTTGCTAGGGAAAAAAATGGCATCCCATAATGATTACACTCTGAGTCACGAGTCAAACGGTCCAACCCCCGTGTCTCTACGATGTTCTGATGCGGAGATATAAGGCTTTGTTTACTCTGTTGCTAGGGTACTGTATTTGGTTGCTAGGGAAAAAATTGGCATCCCATAATGATTACACTCTGAGTCACGAGTCAAACGGTCCAACCTCCGTGTCTCTACGATGTTCTGATGCGGAGATATAAGGTTTTGTTTACTCTGTTGCTAGGGTACTGTATTTGGTTGCTAGGGAAAAAATTGGCATCCCATAATGATTACACTCTGAGTCACTAGTCAAACGGTCCAACCCCCGGGTCTCTACGATGTTCTGGTGCGGAGATATAAGGCTTTGTTTACTCTGTTGCTAGGGTACTGTATTTGGTTGCTAGGGAAAAAAATGGCATCCCATAATGATTACACTCCAGTCACAAGTCAAAAGGTCCAACCCCCGTGTCTCTACGATGTTCTGGTGCGGAGATATAAGGCTTTGTTTACTCTGTTGCTAGGGTACTGTATTTGGTTGCTAGGGAAAAAATTGGCATCCCATAATGATTACACTCTGAGTCATGAGTAAAACGGTCCAACCCCCGTGTCTCTACGACATTGTAAAGCGAAGATATCCCATCTGGAACTTTTTTATTCCCTTATATGGGCATGTTTCCTGCCCCATTATAAGTCAATGGGCATTTTCGGGTGCCTCTTACACCCCAGGGGTACAGCTTACACCCCTATGTGATGTATGTTCTTACAGAGTCTATCACCCTCTTCAAATGTTGTAACCTACATGTTTCTACAAAATCCTCAAGCGGAGCTATGACCCGTCAAAGTTCGGCCCAATGTTAAGTCAATGGGATTTTTCGGGTGGTTTTTCGCCCCCCTTTCGAAAATCCTGCACCCGATCGCTTATAAAAGTCATAGCACACCTCTCCTTAATAATCCGGTCGATTTGAGCCCTCTTTCATGGGACTGTGGCAAACCGTGCGGGACGAGTTACGCGCCGAAAAATGTGCAGACATAAGAATAAGATATAATAATAACTAGATAGAAAAGTTTGAAGACAAACTTTATGTTGGCTTGACAAAGCCTAGCCTGAACGTTTAAAACAGATTGAGAGAAATTTAAAACAAGTTTAGTTTAGTATTATAACTTTCCGTAAACATGATACCAAAAGTTACCATGTTAGCATGTTTAGCATTAAGTTAGCATGATGTTAACATGAATTAGCATGAAGCTAGCATGATGTTAACATGAATTAGCATGAAGCTAGCATGATGCTAACATAAATTAGCATGACGCTAACATGAATTAGCATGAAGCTAACATGATGCTAACATGAATTAGCATGAAGCTAGCATGATGCTAACATGAATTAGCATGAAGCTAGCATGATGCTAACATGAATTAGCATAAAGCTAACATGAATTAGCATGAAGCTAACATGATGCTAACATGAATTAGCATGAAGCTAGCATGATGCTAACATGAATTAATATGAAGCTAGCATGATGCTAACATGAATTAGCATGAAGCTAGCATGATGCTAACTTGAATTAGCATGAAGCTAACATGAATTAGCATGAAGCTAACATGATGCTAACATGAATTAACATGAAGCTAGCATGATGCTAACATGAATTAACATGAAGCTAGCATGATGCTAACATGAATTAGCATGAAGCTAGCATGATGCTAACATGAATTAGCATGAAGCTAGCATGATGCTAACATGAATTAGCATGAAGCTAGCATGATGCTAACATGAATTAGCATGAAGCTAGTATGATGCTAGCATGATTAGCATGAAGCTAGCATGATGCTAGCATGATTAGCAGGAAGCTAGCATGATGTTAGCATGATTAGCATGAAGCTAACATGAATTAGCATGAAGCTAGCACGATGCTAACATGAATTAGCATGAAGCTAGCACGATGCTAACATGAATTAGCATGAAGCTAGCACGATGCTAACATGAATTAGCATGAAGCTACCACGAAGCTAACATAAATTAGCATGAAGCTAGCACAATGCTAACATGAATTAGCATGAAGCTAGCACGATGCTAACAAGAATTAGCATGAAGCTAGCACGATGCTAACATGAATTAGCATGAAGCTAGCACGATGCTAACATGAATTAGCATGAAGCTAGCACGATGCTAACATGAATTAGCATGAAGCTAGCACGATGCTAACATGAATTAGCATGAAGCTAGCACGATGCTAACATGAATTAGCATGAAGCTAGCACGATGCTAACATGAATTAGCATGAAGCTAGCACGATGCTAACATGAATTAGCATGAAGCTAGCACGATGCTAACATGAATTAGCATGAAGCTAGCATGAAGCTAACATGAATTAGCATGAAGCTAGCACTATGCTAACATAAATTAGCATGAAGCTAGCATGAAGCTAACATGAATTAGCATGAAGTTAGCATGATGCTAACATGAATTAGTATGAAGCTAGCATGATGCTAACATGATTAGCATGAAGTTAGCAAGATTTATTATGAAATTAGCATAAAGCTAGCACGAAACTAGCATGAAGCTAGTATGACTTAGCATGGAGCTAGCATAAGGCTAACATGACCAAAAGACCCAACCCCCATGTCTCTATGATGTTCGGATCCAAAGATATAAGGCTTTGTTTATTATGTTGCTAGGGTGCTCATATTTGGTTGCTAGGGGCGTGGCTTAATACCTCAATAAGAATCCTCCGAGACTGATTGGATGCCTGAGTAAAATGAGCCCACCCCTATGTCTCTGTGACACTGTGCTGCAAAGATATCCATCTGGGCATTTTATAATGGCAGTCTATGGGATATGTTGCTAGGGTGCCCAAAAATGGTTGCTAGGGGCGTGGCTTAATAGCTATGGGGCGATCCTGAGAGACTGATTGGATGCCTGACTAAATTGAGCCCACCCCCATGTCTCTACGACACTCTAAAGTGAAGATATTCCATCTGGGACGCTTTTATTCCCTTATATGGACATGTTCCCTGCCCCATTATAAGTCAATGGGGAAATTTGGGTGCCCCTTACACCCCAGGGGTGAAACTTACACCCCAATGTGAGGCATGTTCTTACAGAGCCTGCCAGCCTCTTCAAATGTGGTAACCCAGAAGTTTCTACAAATTTCTCGCTCGCAGCTATGACCCGTCAAAGTTTGTCGCAATGTTAAGTCAATGGAAAATTTGGGGTGTTTGAGCGCCCCGTTTAGGAATTCGGTAGGTCCCATCAGTTAGAAAAGTCATAGCACGCTAAGTCAGACCAGTCTGAAGACTTTTGGAAAGTTTGGTGAATGTAGCTTGAAAGCTCTAGGAGGAGTTACAGTCAAAAATTTTGGGGATCAGAAGAATAATAATAACTAGATAGAAAAGTTTGAAGACAAACTTTATGTTGGCTTGACAAAGCGTAGCCTGAACATTTAAAACGGTTTGACAGAAGTTTAGTTTGATTAGCATGAAGATAGCATGATTAGCATGAAGATAGCATAATGCTAGCATGATTAGCATGAAGCTAGCATGATGCTAGCATGATTAACATGAAGCTAGCATGATGCTAGCATGATTAGCATAAAGCTAGCATTATGCTAGCATGATTAGCATGAAGCTAGCATGATGCTAGCATGATTAGCATGAAGCTAGCATGATGCTAGCATGATTAGCATGAAGCTAGCATGATGCTAGCATGATTAGCATGAAGCTAGCATGATTAGCATGAAGCTAACATGATGATAGCATGATTAACATGAAGCTAGCATGATGCTAGCATGATTAGCATGAAGCTAGCATGATGCTAGCATGATTAGCATGAAGCTAACATGATGCTAGCATGATTAGCATGAAGCTAGCATGATGTTAGCATGAAGCTAGCATGATGCTAGCATGATTAGCATGAAGCTAGCATGATGTTAGCATGATTAGCATAAAGCTAGCATGATGCTAGCATGATTAGCATGAAGCTAGCATGATGTTAACATGAAGCTAGCATGTTGCTAGCATGATTAACATGAAGTTAGCATGATGCTAGCATGATTAGCATGAAGCTAGCATGATGCTAGCATGATTAGCATGAAGCTAGCATGTTGTTAGCATGATTAGCATGAAGCTAGGATGATGCTAGCATGATTAGCATGAAGTTAGCATGATGTTAGCATGATTAGCATGAAGCTAGCATGATGCTAGCATGATGCTAGCATGATTAGCATGAAGCTAGCATGATGTTATCATGATTAGCATGAAGCTAGCATGATGCTAGCATGATTAGCATGAAGCTAGCATGATGCTAGCATGATTAGCATGAAGCTAGCATGATGCTAGCATGATTAGCATGAAGCTAGCATGAAGCTAACATGATTAACATGATGTTAACATGATTAGCATGACATTAGCATTATGCTAACATGATTAGCATGAAGCTAACATGATGCTAGCATGACTAGCATGAAGCTAGCATGATTTAACGTGAAGCTAACAAGATTTAACATGAAGCTAGCATGATTTAGCATGAAGTTAGCCAGATTAATTATGAAATTAGCATAAAGCTAGCACGAAACTAGCATGAAGCTAGTATGACTTAGCATGAAGCTAGCATAAGGCTAACATGACCAAAAGACCCAACCCCCATGTCTCTATGATGTTCGGATCCAGAGATATAAGGCTTTGTTTATTATGTTGCTAGGGTGCTCATATTTGGTTGCTAGGGGCGTGGCTTAATACCTCAATAAGAATCCAAAGAGACTGATTGGATGTCTGAGTAAAATAAGCCCACCCCCATGTCTCTGTGACACTGTGATGCAAAGATATCCATCTGGGCATTTTATAATGGCAGTCTATGGGAGATGTTGCTAGGGTGCCCAAAATGGTTGCTAGGGGCGTGGCTTAATAGCTCTGGGGTGATCCTAAGAGACTGATTGGATGACTGAGTAAAATGAGCCCACCCCCATGTCTCTACGACACTCTAAAGTGAAGATATTCCATCTGGGACGCTTTTATTCCCTTATATGGGCATGTTCCCTGCCCCATTATAAGTCAATGGGGAAATTTGGGTGGCCCTTACGCCCCAGGGGTGAAACTTACACCCCAATGTGAGGCATGTTCTTACAGAGCCTGCCAGCCTCTTCAAATGTGGTAACCCAGAAGTTTCTACAAATTTCTCGCTCGCAGCTATGACCTGTCAAAGTTTGTCGCAATGTTAAGTCAATGGAAAATTTGGGGTGTTTGAGCGCCCCGTTTAGGAATTCGGTAGGTCCCATCAGTTAGAAAAGTCATAGCACGCTAAGTCAGACCAGTCTGAAGACTTTTGGAAAGTTTGGTGAATGTAGCTTGAAAGCTCTAGGAGGAGTTACAGTCAAAAATTTTGGGGATCAGAAGAATAATAATAATAATAATAATAAGCTTAGATCGAAGAACAGTATGTTGGCTTTGTCAAGCCAACATAATAACTAGATAGAAAAGTTTGAAGACAAACTTTATGTTGGCTTGACAAAGCCTAGCCTGAACGTTTAAAACAGATTGAGAGAAATTTAAAACAAGTTTAGTTTAGGATTATAACTTTCCGTAAACATGATACCAAAAGTTACCATGATAGCATGTTTAGCACTAAGTTAGCATGATGCTAACATGAATTAGCATGAAGCTAGCATGATGCAAACATGAATTAGCATGAAGCTAGCATGATGCTAACATGAATTAGCATGAAGCTAACATGATGCTAACATGAATTAGCATGAAGCTAGCATGATGCTAACATAAATTAGCATGAAGCTAGCATGATGCTAACATGAATTAGCATGAAGCTAGCATGATGTTAACATGAATTAGCATGAAGCTAGCATGATGCTAACATGAATTAGCATGAAGCTAGCATGATGCTAACATGAATTAGCATGAAGCTAGCATGATGCTAACATGAATTAGCATGAAGCTAGCATGATGCTAACATGAATTAGCATGAAGCTAGCATGATGCTAACATGAATTAGCATGAAGCTAGCATGATGCTAACATGAATTAGCATGAAGCTAGCATGATGCTAACATGAATTAGCATGAAGCTAGCATGATGCTAACATGAATTAGCATGAAGCTAGCATGATGCTAACATGAATTAGCATTGTGCTAACATGAATTAGCATGAAGCTAGCATTGTGCTAACATGAATTAGCATGATGCTAACATGAATTAGCATGAAGCTAGCACGACGGTAACATGAATTAGCATGAAGCTAGCACGACGCTAACATGAATTAGCATGAAGCTAGCACGATGCTAACATGAATTAGCATGAAGGTAGCACGATGCTAACATGAATTAGCATTGAAGCTAGCACGATGCTAACATGAATTAGCATTGAAGCTAGCACGATGCTAACATGAATTAGCATGAAGCTAGCACGATGCTAACATGAATTAGCATGAAGCTAGCACGATGCTAACATGAATTAGCATGAAGCTAGCACGATGCTAACATGAATTAGCATGAAGCTAGCACGATGCTAACATGAATTAGCATGAAGCTAGCACGATGCTAGCATGATTAGCATGAAGCTAGCACGATGCTAGCATGATTAGCAGGAAGCTAGCACGATGCTAGCATGATTAGCAGGAAGCTAGCACGATGTTAACATGAATAAGCATGAAGCTAGCACGATGCTAACATGAATTAGCATGAAGCTAGCACGATGCTAACATGAATTAGCATGAAGCTAGCACGATGCTAACATGAATTAGCATGAAGCTAGCACGATGCTAACATGAATTAGCATGAAGCTAGCACGATGCTAACATGAATTAGCATGAAGCTAGCACGGTGCTAACATGAATTAGCATGAAGCTAGCACGGTGCTAACATGAATTAGCATGAAGCTAGCATGAAGCTAACATGAATTAGCATGAAGCTAGCATGAAGCTAACATGAATTAGCATGAAGCTAGCATGATGCTAACATGAATTAGTATGAAGCTAGCATGATGAGCATGAAGTTAGCAAGATTTATTATGAAATTAGCATAAAGCTAGCACGAAACTAGCATGAAGCTAGTATGACTTACCATGGAGCTAGCATAAGGCTAACATGACCAAAAGACCCAACCCCCATGTCTCTATGATGTTCGGATCCAGAGATATAAGGCTTTGTTTATTATGTTGCTAGGGTGCTCATATTTGGTTGCTAGGGGCGTGGCTTAATACCTCAATAAGAATCCTCCGAGACTGATTGGATGCCTGAGTAAAATGAGCCCACCCCCATGTCTCTGTGACACTGTGCTGCGAAGATATCCATCTGGGCATTTTATAATGGCAGTCTATGGGATATGTTGCTAGGGTGCCCAAAAATGGTTGCTAGGGGCGTGGCTTAATAGCTATGGGGCGATCCTGAGAGACTGATTGGATGCCTGAGTAAAATGAGTCTACCCCCATGTCTCTATGACACTGTAAAGCGAAGATATTCCATCTGGGACGCTTTTATTCCCTTATATGGGCATGTTTCCTGCCCCGTTATAAGTCAATGGGGAATTTTGGGGGTCTCTTACACCCAAGGGGTACAGCTTACACCCCAATGTGATGTATGTTCTTACAGAGCCTGCCAGCCTCTTCAAATGTGGTAACCCAGAAGTTTCTACAAAATTCTCGCTCGCAGCTAGAACCCATCAAAGTTTGTCCAATGTTAAGTCAATGGGACTTTCGGAATTTTAATGTCCCGTTTTAGGAATTCTGTAAGTCGGATTCCTTCAAAAAGATATAGCACACTTCTTCAGACCAGTTAGAATGTCCGTGGAAAATTTGGTGAATCTAGCTTGAAAGCTGTCGGACGAGTTAGCCGCAGAAATTTCGCTCAGAAGAAGAATAATAATAACTAGATAGGTACATTTCCTGAAGAAAATGTGAGTGGTGCTTGCCGTGGCAAGTTTCGGGGGACAATTTATGATTATACTCCAAGCCAAAAGTAAAATGGTCCAACCCCCGTGTCTCTACGATGTTCTGATGCAGAGATATAAGGCTTTGTTTATTTGGTTGCTAGGGTACTGTATTTGGTTGCTAGGGAAAAAATTGGCATCCCATAGGGATTACACTCTGAGTCATGAGTCAAACGGTCCAACCCCCGTGTCTCTACGATGTTCTGATGCTGAGATATAAGGCTTTGTTTACTCTGTTGCTAGGGTACTGTATTTGGTTGCTAGGGGCGGGGCTTGGGAGTGGCCAATGATGTGACCAGTTGCTACACTCCGAGTCACAAGTAAAACGGTCCAACCCCCGTGTTTCTACGATGTTCTGATGCGAAGATATAAGGCTTTGTTTACTCTGTTGCTAGGGTACTGTATTTGGTTGCTAGGGGTGGGGCTTGGGAGTGGCCAATGATGTGACCAGTTGCTACACTCCGAGTCACAAGTAAAACGGTCCAACCCCCGTTTTTCTACGATGTTCTGATGCGAAGATATAAGGCTTTGTTTACTCTGTTGCTAGGGTGCTCACATTTGGTTGCTAGGGGCGTGGCTTGGGAGTGGCCAATGATGTGGCCAGTGATTACCCTCCGAGTCACGAGTAAAACGATCCAACCCCCGTTATTCTACGATGTTCTGATGCCTAGATAAAACTGTTTGAATTTTATGTTGCTAGGGTGCTTAAAAGTGGTTGCTAGGGGCGTGGCTTAATAGCTCTGGGACTATCCTGATAAATTGATTGGATGTCTGAGTAAAATGAGCCCACCCCCATGTCTCTACGACATTGTAAAGCGAAGATATTCCATCTGGAACTTTTTTATTCCCTTATATGGGCATGTTTCCTGCCCCATTATAAGTCAATGGGAAATTTCGGGTGCCTCTTACACCCCAGGGGTACAACTAACACCCCAATGTGATGTATGTTCTTACAGAGCCTACCACCCTCTTCAAATGTTATAACCCACATGTTTCTACCAAATCCTCGAGCGGAGCTATGACCCGTCAAAGTTCGGCCCAATGTTAAGTCAATGGGATTTTTCGGGTGGTTTTTCGCCCCCCTTTCGGAAATCCTGCACCCGATCTCTTATAAAAGTCATAGCACACCTCTCCTCAATAATCCGGTCAATTTGAGCCCTCTTTCGTGTGTCTACGACAAACCGTGTGGGACGAGTTACGCGCCGAAAAAGTGTGCAGACATAAGAATAATAAGATATAATAACTAGATAGGTACATTTCCTGAAGAAAATGTGAAGTGGTGCTTGCCGTGGCAAATTTCGGGGGACAATATATGATTATACTCCAAGCCAAAAGTAAAACAATTCAACCCACATGTCTCTACGATATTCTGATGCGGAGATATAAGGCTTTGTTTATTCGGTTGCTAGGGTACTGTATTTGGTTGCTAGGGAGAAAATTGGCATCCACTAGTGATTACCCTCCGAGTCACGAGTCAAACGGTCCAACCCCCGTGTCTCTACGATGTTCTGATGCGGAGATATAAGGCTTTGTTTACTCTGTTGCTAGGGTACTGTATTTGGTTGCTAGGGAATAAATTGGCATCCACTAGTGATTACACTCCGAGATACGAGTCAAACGGTCCAACCCCCGTGTCTCTACGATGTTCTGATGCGGAGATATAAGGCTTTGTTTACTCTGTTGCTAGGGTACTGTATTTGGTTGCTAGGGAAAAAAATGGCATCCACTAGTGATTACCCTCCGAGTCACGAGTCAAACGGTCCAAACCCCGTGTCTCTACAATGTTCTGATGCTGAGATATAAGGCTTTGTTTACTCTGTTGCTAGGGTACTGTATTTGGTTGCTAGGGAAAAAAATGGCATCCACTTGTGATTACCCTCCGAGTCACGAGTCAAACGGTCCAACCCCCGTGTCTCTACGATGTTCTGATGCGGAGATATAAGGCTTTGTTTACTCTGTTGCTAGGGTACTGTATTTGGTTGCTAGGGGCGTGGCTTGGGAGTGGCCAATGATGTGCCCAGTGATTACACTCCGAGTCACAAGTAAAACGGTCCAACCCCCGTGTCTCTACGATGTTCTGATGTGGAGATATAAGGCTTTGTTTACTCTGTTGCTAGGGTACTGTATTTGGTTGCTAGGGGCGTGGCTTGGGAGTGGCCAATTATGTGCCCAGTGATTACACTCCGAGTCACAAGTAAAACGGTCCAACCCCCGTGTCTCTACGATGTTCTGATGCGGAGATATAAGGCTTTGTTTACTCTGTTGCTAGGGTACTGTATTTGGTTGCTAGGGGCGTGGCTTGGGAGTGGCCAATGATGTGCCCAGTGATTACACTCCGAGTCACAAGTAAAACGGTCCAAACCCCGTGTCTCTACGATGTTCTGATGCGGAGATATAAGGCTTTGTTTATTCGGTTGCTAGGGTGCTCAAATTTGGTTGCTAGGGGCGTGGCTTGGGAGTGGCCAATGATGTGCCCAATTGTTACACCCCTAGTCACAAGTAAAACGGTCCAACCCCCGTGTCTCTACGATGTTCTGATGCCGAGATATAACTGTTTGTATTTTATGTTGCTAGGGTGCTCAAAAGTGGTTGCTAGGGGCGTGGCTTAGTAAGTCTGTAAGGATCCTGAGAGACTGATTGGATGCCTGAGTAAAATGAGCCCACCCCCATGTCTCTATGACACTGTGGTGCAAAGATATCCATCCAGGCATTTTATAATGGCAGTCTATGGTATAGGTTGCTAGGGTGCCCAAAATGGTTGCTATGGTAACCTTACACCCCATTGTGGGGGACGTCCTGACAGAGTCTAGCACCCTCTTCAAATTTAGTAACCCACATGTTTCTATGAAATCCTGGCTCGGACCTATGACCCGTCAAAATTTTTGCAATGGTAAGTCTATGGGATTTTGCCCCATTGACTTTTCATTGGGGCACTTTTGGGCACCTCTTACACCCCAGGGGTACAACTTACACCCCATTGTGATCCATGTTCTTAAAGAGCCTACCACCCTCTTCAAATGTTATAACCCACATGTTTCTACAAAATCCTCGAGCGGAGCTATGACTCGTCAAAGTTGGGCGCAATGTTAAGTCAATGGGATTTTTTGGGTGGTTTTTCGCCCCCCTTTCGGAAATCCTGCACCCGATCGCTTATAAAAGTCATAGCAGTCCTCTCCTCAATAAGCCGGTCGATTTGAGCCCTAATTTATGGGTCTACGACAAAGCGTGCGGGACGAGTTACGCGCCAAAAAAGTGTCCAGAAAAAGAAGAATAATAATAATAATAACTAGATAGAAAAGTTTGAAGACAAACTTTATGTTGGCTTGACAAAGCCTAGCCTGAACGTTTAAAACAGATTGAGAGAAATTTAAAACAAGTTTAGTTTAGTAATATAACTTTCCGTAAACATGATACCAAAAGTTACCATGTTAGCATGTTTAGCACTAAGTTAGCATGATGTTAACATAAATTTGCATGAAGCTAGCATGATGTTAACATGAATTAGCATGAAGCTAGTATGATGCTAACATGAATTAGCATGAAGCTAACATGATGCTAACATGAATTAGCATGAAGCTAACATGAATTAGCATGAAGCTAGCATGATGCTAACATGAATTAGCATGAAGCTAACATGAATTAGCATGAAGCTAACATGATGCTAACATGAATTAGCATGAAGCTAGCATGATGCTAACATGAATTAACATGAAGCTAGCATGATGCTAACATTAATTAGCATGAAGCTAGCATGATGCTAACTTGAATTAGCATGAAGCTAACATGAATTAGCATGAAGCTAGCATGATGCTAACATGAATTAGCATGAAGCTAGCATGATGCTAACATGAATTAGCATGAAGCTAGCATGATGCTAACATGAATTAGCATGAAGCTAACATGATGCTAACATGAATTAGCATGAAGCTAGCATGATGCTAACATGAATTAACATGAAGCTAGCATGATGCTAACATGAATTATCATGAAGCTAGCATGATGCTAACATGAATTAGCATGAAGCTAGTATGATGTTAACATGAATTAGCATGAAGCTAGCATGATGCTAACATGAATAAGCATGAAGCTAGCATGATGCTAACATGAATTAGCATGAAGTTAGCATGATGCTAACATGAATTAACATGAAGCTAGCATGATGCTAACATGAATTAGCATGAAGCTAGCATGATGCTAACATGAATTGGCATGAAGCTAGCATGATGCTAGCATGATTAGCAGGAAGCTAGCATGATGCTAGCATGATTAGCATTAAGCTAACATGAATTAGCATGAAGCTAGCACGATGCTAACATGAATTAGCATGAAGCTAGCACGAAGTTAACATGAATTAGCATGAAGCTAGCACGATGCTAACATGAATTAGCATGAAGCTAGCACGATGCTAACATGAATTAGCATGAAGCTAGCACGATGCTAACATGAATTAGCATGAAGCTAGCACGATGCTAACATGAATTAGCATGAAGCTAGCACGATGCTAACATGAATTAGCATGAAGCTAGCACGATGCTAACATGAATTAGCATGAAGCTAGCACGATGCTAACATGAATTAGCATGAAGTTAGCATGATGCTAACATGAATTAGTATGAAGCTAGCATGATGCTAACATGATTAGCATGAAGTTAGCAAGATTTATTATGAAATTAGCATAAAGCTAGCACGAAACTAGCATGAAGCTAGTATGACTTAGCATGGAGCTAGCATAAGGCTAACATGACCAAAAGACCCAACCCCCATGTCTCTATGATGTTCGGATCCAGAGATATAAGGCTTTGTTTATTATGTTGCTAGGGTGCTCATATTTGGTTGCTAGGGGCGTGGCTTAATACCTCAATAAGAATCCTCCGAGACTGATTGGATGCCTGAGCA
Organism: Paramisgurnus dabryanus; assembly: GCF_030506205.2. Taxonomy (NCBI): domain Eukaryota; kingdom Metazoa; phylum Chordata; class Actinopteri; order Cypriniformes; family Cobitidae; genus Paramisgurnus; species Paramisgurnus dabryanus. The sequence continues at coordinate 71,471,457 of NC_133337.1, read as the reverse complement.
AAATGAGCCCACCCCCATGTCTCTGTGACACTGTGCTGCAAAGATATCCATCTGGGCATTTTATAATGGCAGTCTATGGGATATGTTGCTAGGGTGCCCAAAAATGGTTGCTAGGGGCGTGGCTTAATAGTTATGGGGCGATCCTGAGAGACTGATTGGATGCCTGACTAAATTGAGCCCACCCCCATGTCTCTACGACACTCTAAAGTGAAGATATTCCATCTGGAACGCTTTTATTCCCTTATATGGGCATGTTCCCTGCCCCATTATAAGTCAATGGGGAAATTTGGGTGCCCCTTACACCCCAAGGGTGAAACTTACACCCCAATGTGATGTATGTTCTTACAGAGCCTGCCAGCCTCTTCAAATGTGGTAACCCACAAGTTTCTAAAAATTTCTCGCTTGCAGCTATGACCCGTCAAAGTTTGTCGCAATGTTAAGTCAATGGAAAATTTGGGGTGTTTGAGCGCCCCGTTTAGGAATTCGGTAGGTCCCATCAGTTAGAAAAGTCATAGCACCAATCTACGTACCAGTCTTAAAAGTTTTGTAAAGTTTTGTGGGTGTAGCTTGAAAGCTCTAGGAGGAGTTACTGTGAGAAAAAGTGTGGACCAGAAGAATAATAATAATAATAATAATAAGCTTAGATCGAAGAACAGTATGTTGGCTTTGTCAAGCCAACATAATAACTAGATATTAAAGTTTGAGGACAAACTTTATGTTGGCTTGAAAAAGCGTAGCCTGAACATTTAAAATGGTTTGACAGAAGTTTATTTTAGTAGGCTATCTGGCTGTTAGCATGATTAGCATGAAGTTAGCATGATTAGCATGAAGCTAGCATGATTAGCATGAAGCTAGCATGATGTTAGCATGATCAGTATGAAGCTAGCATGAAGCTAACATGATTAGCATGAAGCTAACATGAAGCTAACATGATTAGCATGAAGCTAGCATGAAGCTAACATGATTAGCATGAAGCTAGAATGAAGCTAACATTTATTCCGTTGCTAGGGTACTAAGTTTGGTTGCTAGGGAGAAAATTGGCATCCCATAATGATCAACCTTCAAGCCCCAAGTAAAACGGTCCAACCCCCGTGTCTCTATGATGTTCTGAAGCGGAGATATAAGGCTTTGTTTATTCCGTTGCTAGGGTACTAAGTTTGGTTGCTAGGGAGAAAATTGGCATCCCATAATGATCAACCTTCAAGCCACAAGTAAAACGGTCCAACCCCCGTGTCTCTATGACAGGGGTTCTCAAAGTTTATATTCAAAGGTCCAAATCTGAATTCTCATCATTTTCCTAGGTCCGGAAAAACTTTATGTAAATCATTTGTTTATATAACAAATCAACATAAATAGTTTGGGGAAAAAATAAGTGTATTTTGCATTTAAAGTAAAAAATTTTTTTTAAACATAAACACAAGAAATATGCCAAAATTAACCAGGTGCAAAATACAGAGCAACCTAATTAGAGAATGGTACAGTTTGTTCTCTATCAGATGCATAAACCATGGCAAAAAAAAGTGTGGTTGGTAGGCAGAGACACTGACCAAAATTAGGGGTGCACCTATAAATTGGCTGATGATGCTTGCTTGCTATGCTTCTCAATGAATTACGGTGAAATGCCGCTACATCCAAAAGCCAGGGGGCGCTCTCGGGCGGAAACTAAACATGCGAAGAACCAGCGAAGAACACACGCAGCTCCAGGAAATGTCTTAAGGATATATTTATATTGCTGTTCTTCAAACCTTTTCAGGTATTTTCAAGATAATAAAGAATATGTATAAAGATTATGTTTGACGAGTGTTGCTTTTTCAAATGCATGTTTTAAACAACTCAAACCCTAGTGATTTCAGATTGATAAGGACTTACTGATCAAAAGCCGTAGTACATGAAGTAGCTGTGCATAATATCTGGGTGTGATGGCTACAGCGTCACACAGGAAATTTTTAAATAACTCGTTTTATTTTCGGACCAGGAATACTCTTAAATCTAAAAATAAAAACTAAACGAATTGTTTACAAGTTTAATATGCATTTTTAAAGTAGCAAATGCACACATTTATCAGTCACATAGAAATTAATGCACTTGTAATATGAAGTGGACGCGGGTCCGGATCAAGTTCCCGTCGGGTCCGGATCCGGACCGGAGTCCGGACTTTGAGAAACCCTGCTCTATGATGTTCTGAAGCGGAGATATAAGGCTTTGTTTATTCCGTTGCTAGGGTACTAAGTTTGGTTGCTAGGGAGAAAATTGGCATCCCATAATGATCAACCTTCAAGCCACAAGTAAAACGGTCCAACCCCCGTGTCTCTATGATGTTCTGCAGCGGAGATATAAGGCTTTGTTTATTCCGTTGCTAGGGTACTAAGTTTGGTTGCTAGGGAGAAAATTGGCATCCCATAATGATCAACCTTCAAGCCACAAGTAAAACGGTCCAACCCCCGTGTCTCTATGATGTTCTGAAGCGGAGATATAAGGCTTTGTTTATTCCGTTGCTAGGGTACTAAGTTTGGTTGCTAGGGAGGAAATTGGCATCCCATAATGATCAACTCTAAGCCACAAGTAAAACGGTCCAACCCCCGTGTCTCTATGATGTTCTGAAGCGGAGATATAAGGCTTTGTTTATTCCGTTGCTAGGGTACTAAGTTTGGTTGCTAGGGAGAAAAATGGCATCCCATAATGATCACACTTAAAGCCACAAGTAAAACGGTCCAACCCCCGTGTCTCTATGATGTTCTGATGCTGAGATATAAGGCTTTGTTTATTCCGTTGCTAGGGTACTAAGTTTGGTTGCTAGGGAAAAAAAATTGGCATCCCATAATGATCAACCTTCAAGCCACAAGTAAAACGGTCCAACCCCCGTGTCTCTATGATGTTCTGATGCTGAGATATAAGGCTTTGTTTATTCCGTTGCTAGGGTACTAAGTTTGGTTGCTAGGGAGAAAATTGGCATCCCATAATGATCAACCTTCAAGCCACAAGTAAAACGGTCCAACCCCCATGTCTCTACGACACTCTAAAGTGAAGATATTCCATCTGGGACGCTTTTATTCCCTTATATGGGCGTGCTTCCTCCCCCATTATAAGTCAATGGGAAATTTTGGGGGCCTCTTACACCCCAGGGGTACAGCTTACACCCCATTGTGATGTATGTTCTTACACAGCCTGTCAGCCTCCTCAACTGTGATAACCCACAAGTTTCTACAAATTTCTCATTCACAGCTATGACCCGTCAAAGTTGGTCGTAATGTTAAGTCAATGGAAATTTTGGGGTGTTTGAGCGCCCCGTTTAGGAATTCGGAAGGTCCCATCAGTTAGAAAAGTCATAGCATAAATCTACGGACCAGTTTTAAAAGTTTTGTAAAGTTTTGTGGGTGTAGCTTGAAAGCTCTGGGAGGAGTTACAATTGGTAAAAGTGGGGATCAGAAGAAGAATAATAATAAGTTTAGATACAACAACAGTATGTTGGCTTTTTCAAGCCAACATAATAATAATAATAAGCTTAGATCGAAGAACAGTATGTTGGCTTTGTCAAGCCAACATAATAAGTATGAGCAATTATAATAGTGATGCCTTGCATAAATGCAAGCACCACTAACTAGATAGTAAAGTTTGAAGACAAACTTTATGTTGGCTTGAGAAAGCGTAGCCTAAACGTTTAAAACGGTTCGACATAAGTTTAGTTTAGTAGGCTATCTGGCTGTTAGTATGTTTAAGTATGAAGGTAGCATGATTTACCATGAAGCTAGCATGATGCTAGCATGATTAGCATGAAGCTAGCATGATGCTAGCATGATTAGCATGAAGCTAGCTTGATGCTAGCATGATTAGCATGAACCTAGCATGATTAGCATGAAGCTAGCATGATGCTAGCATGATTAGCATGATGTTAGCATGATTAGCATGATGCTAGCATGATTAGCATGAAGCTAGCATGATGCTAGCATGATAAGCATGAAGCTAGCATGATGCTAGCATGATTAGCATGAAGCTAGCATGATGCTAGCATGATTAGCATGAAGCTAGCATGATGCTAGCATGATTAGCATGAAGCTAACATGATTAGCATGAAGCTAGCATGATGCTAGCATGATTAGCATGAAGCTAGCATGATGCTAGCATGATTAGCATGAAGCTAGCATGATGTTAGCATGATTAGCATGATGCTAGCATGATTAGCATGAAGCTAGCATGAAGCTAGCATGATTAACATGAAGCTAGCATGATGCTAGCATGATTAGCATGAAGCTAGCATGATGCTAGCATGATTAGCATGAAGCTAGCATGATGCTAGCATGATTAGCATGAAGCTAGCATGATGCTAGTATGATTAGCATGAAGCTAGCATGAAGCTAGCATGATTAGCATGAAGCTAGCATGAAGCTAGCATGATTAGCATGAAGCTAGCATGATGCTAGTATGATTAGCATGATGCTAGCATGATGCTAGCATGATTAGCATGAAGCTAGCATGATGTTAGCATGATTAGCATGAAGCTAGCAGGAAGTTAGCATGAAGCTAGCATGATGTTAGCATGATTAGCATGAAGCTAGCATGAAGGTAGCATGATTAGCAGAAAGCTAGCATGAAGCTAACATTTATTGCGTTGCTAGGGTACTAAGTTTGGTTGCTAGGGAGAAAATTGGCATCCCATAATGATCACCCTTCAAGCCACAAGTAAAACGGTCCAACCCCCGTGTCTCTACAATGTTCTGATGCGGAGATATAAGGCTTTGTTTATTCCGTTGCTAGGGTACTAAGTATGGTTGCTAGGGAGAAAATTGGCATCCCATAATGATTACACTTCAAGCCACAAGTAAAACGGTCCAACCCCTGTGTCTCTACGATGTTCAGATCCAGAGATATAAGGCTTTGTTTATTATGTTGCTAGGGTCTTCATATTTTGTTGCTAGGGGCGTGGCTTAATACCTCAATAAGAATCCTAAGAGACTGATTGGATGCCTGAGTAAAATGAGCCCACCCTTATGTCTCTATGACACTCTGGTGCAAAGATATCCATCTGGGCTTTTTATAATGGTAGTCTATGGGAGATGTTGCTAGGGTACCCAAAATTGTTGCTAGGGGCGTGGCTTAATAGCTCTGGGGTGATCCTAAGAGACTGATTGGATGCTTGAGTAAAATGAGCCCACCCCCATGTCTCTAAGACACTCTAAAGTGAAGATATTCCATCTGGGACGCTTTTATTCCCTTTTATGGGCATGTTTCCTGCCCCATTATAAGTCAATGGGAAATTTTGGGGGCCTCTTACACCCCAGGGGTACAGCTTACACCCCATTGTGAGGTATGTTCTTACACAGCCTGTCAGCCTCCTTAAATGTGGTAAGCCACAAGTTTCTACAAGTTTCTCACTCGCAGCTATGACCCGTCAAAGTTTGTCTCAATGTTAAGTCAATGGAAATTTTGGGGTGTTTCAGCGCCCCGTTTAGGAATTCGGAAGGTCCCATCAGTTAGAAAAGATATAGCACACCTCGTCAGATCAGACCGAAAGTCTGTCCAAAGTTTGATGGCTGTAGCTTGAAAGCTCTAGGACGAGTTAGAGTTAGAAATTTTAGTCTCAGAAGAAAAAGAATAATAATAACTAGATATTAAAGTTTGAGGACAAACTTTATGTTGGCTTGAAAAAGCGTAGCCTGAACATTTAAAATGGTTTGACAGAAGTTTATTTTAGTAGGCTATCTGGCTGTTAGCATGATAAGCATGAAGTTAGCATGATTAGCATGAAGCTAGCATGATTAGCATGAAGCTAGCATGATGTTAGCATGATCAGTATGAAGCTAGCATGAAGCTAACATGATTAGCATGAAGCTAACATGAAGCTAACATGATTAGCATGAAGCTAGCATGATGCTAACATGATTAGCATGAAGCTAGCATGAAGCTAGCATGATTAGCATGAAGCTAGAATGAAGCTAACATTTATTCCGTTGCTAGGGTACTAAGTTTGGTTGCTAGGGAGAAAATTGGCATCCCATAATGATCAACCTTCAAGCCACAAGTAAAACGGTCCAACCCCCGTGTCTCTATGATGTTCTGAAGCGGAGATATAAGGCTTTGTTTATTCCGTTGCTAGGGTACTAAGTTTGGTTGCTAGGGAGAAAATTGGCATCCCATAATGATCAACCTTCAAGCCACAAGTAAAACGGTCCAACCCCCATGTCTCTATGATGTTCTGAAGCGGAGATATAAGGCTTTGTTTATTCTGTTGCTAGGGTACTAAGTTTGGTTGCTAGGGAGAAAATTGGCATCCCATAATGATCAACCTTCAAGCCACAAGTAAAACGGTCCAACCCCCGTGTCTCTATGATGTTCTGAAGCGGAGATATAAGGCTTTGTTTATTCCGTTGCTAGGGTACTAAGTTTGGTTGCTAGGGAGAAAATTGGCATCCCATAATGATCAACCTTCAAGCCACAAGTAAAACGGTCAAACCCCCGTGTCTCTAAGATGTTCTGAAGCGGAGATAAAAGGCTTTGTTTATTCCGTTGCTAGGGTACTAAGTTTGGTTGCTAGGGAGAAAATTGGCATCCCATAATGATCAACCTTCAAGACACAAGTAAAACGGTCCAACCCCCATGTCTCTATGATGTTCTGAAGCGGAGATATAAGGCTTTGTTTATTCCGTTGCTAGGGTACTAAGTTTGGTTGCTAGGGAGAAAATTGGCATCCCATAATGATCAACCTTCAAGCCACAAGTAAAACGGTCCAACTCCCGTGTCTCTATGATGTTCTGAAGCGGAGATATAAGGCTTTGTTTATTCCGTTGCTAGGGTACTAAGTTTGGTTGCTAGGGAGAAAAATGGCATCCCATAATGATCACACTTAAAGCCACAAGTAAAACGGTCCAACCCCCGTGTCTCTACAATGTTCTGATGCTGAGATATAAGGCTTTGTTTATTCCGTTGCTAGGGTACTAAGTTTGGTTGCTAGGGAGAAAATTGGCATCCCATAATGATCAACCTTCAAGCCACAAGTAAAACGGTCCAACCCCCATGTCTCTATGATGTTCTGAAGCGGAGATATAAGGCTTTGTTTATTCTGTTGCTAGGGTACTAAGTTTGGTTGCTAGGGAGAAAATTGGCATCCCATAATGATCAACCTTCAAGCCACAAGTAAAACGGTCCAACCCCCGTGTCTCTATGATGTTCTGAAGCGGAGATATAAGGCTTTGTTTATTCCGTTGCTAGGGTACTAAGTTTGGTTGCTAGGGAGAAAATTGGCATCCCATAATGATCAACCTTCAAGCCACAAGTAAAACGGTCAAACCCCCGTGTCTCTAAGATGTTCTGAAGCGGAGATAAAAGGCTTTGTTTATTCCGTTGCTAGGGTACTAAGTTTGGTTGCTAGGGAGAAAATTGGCATCCCATAATGATCAACCTTCAAGACACAAGTAAAACGGTCCAACCCCCATGTCTCTATGATGTTCTGAAGCGGAGATATAAGGCTTTGTTTATTCCGTTGCTAGGGTACTAAGTTTGGTTGCTAGGGAGAAAATTGGCATCCCATAATGATCAACCTTCAAGCCACAAGTAAAACGGTCCAACTCCCGTGTCTCTATGATGTTCTGAAGCGGAGATATAAGGCTTTGTTTATTCCGTTGCTAGGGTACTAAGTTTGGTTGCTAGGGAGAAAAATGGCATCCCATAATGATCACACTTAAAGCCACAAGTAAAACGGTCCAACCCCCGTGTCTCTACAATGTTCTGATGCTGAGATATAAGGCTTTGTTTATTCCGTTGCTAGGGTACTAAGTTTGGTTGCTAGGGAGGAAATTGGCATCCCATAATAATCAACCTTCAAGCCACAAGTAAAACGGTCCAACCCCCGTGTCTCTAAGATGTTCTGAAGCGGAGAAATAAGGCTTTGTTTATTCCGTTGCTAGGGTACTAAGTTTGGTTGCTAGGGAGAAAAATGGCATCCCATAATGATCAACCTTCAAGCCACAAGTAAAACGGTCCAACCCCCGTGTCTCTATGATGTTCTGAAGCGGAGATATAAGGCTTTGTTTATTCCGTTGCTAGGGTACTAAGTTTGGTTGCTAGGGAGGAAATTGGCATCCCATAATAATCAACCTTCAAGCCACAAGTAAAACGGTCCAACCCCCGTGTCTCTAAGATGTTCTGAAGCGGAGAAATAAGGCTTTGTTTATTCCGTTGCTAGGGTACTAAGTTTGGTTGCTAGGGAGAACATTGGCATCCCATAATGATCAACCTTCAAGCCACAAGTAAAACGGTCCAACCCCCATGTCTCTATGATGTTCTGAAGCGGAGATATAAGGCTTTGTTTATTCCGTTGCTAGGGTACTAAGTTTGGTTGCTAGGGAGAAAATTGGCATCCCATAATGATCAACCTTCAAGCCACAAGTAAAACGGTCTAACCCCCGTGTCTCTATGATGTTCTGAAGCGGAGATATAAGGCTTTGTTTATTCCGTTGCTAGGGTACTAAGTTTGGTTGCTAGGGAGAAAAATGGCATCCCATAATGATCACACTTAAAGCCACAAGTAAGACGGTCCAACCCCCGTGTCTCTACAATGTTCTGATGCTGAGATATAAGGCTTTGTTTATTCCGTTGCTAGGGTACTAAGTTTGGTTGCTAGGGAGGAAATTGGCATCCCATAATAATCAACCTTCAAGCCACAAGTAAAACGGTCCAACCCCCGTGTCTCTAAGATGTTCTGAAGCGGAGAAATAAGTCTTTGTTTATTCCGTTGCTAGGGTACTAAGTTTGGTTGCTAGGGAGAAAAATGGCATCCCATAATGATCAACCTTCAAGCCACAAGTAAAACGGTCCAACCCCCGTGTCTCTATGATGTTCTGAAGCGGAGATATAAGGCTTTGTTTATTCCGTTGCTAGGGTACTAAGTTTGGTTGCTAGGGAGGAAATTGGCATCCCATAATAATCAACCTTCAAGCCACAAGTAAAACGGTCCAACCCCCGTGTCTCTAAGATGTTCTGAAGCGGAGAAATAAGGCTTTGTTTATTCCGTTGCTAGGGTACTAAGTTTGGTTGCTAGGGAGAAAAATGGCATCCCATAATGATCAACCTTCAAGCCACAAGTAAAACGGTCCAACCCCCGTGTCTCTATGATGTTCTGAAGCGGAGATATAAGGCTTTGTTTATTCCGTTGCTAGGGTACTAAGTTTGGTTGCTAGGGAGGAAATTGGCATCCCATAATAATCAACCTTCAAGCCACAAGTAAAACGGTCCAACCCCCGTGTCTCTAAGATGTTCTGAAGCGGAGAAATAAGGCTTTGTTTATTCCGTTGCTAGGGTACTAAGTTTGGTTGCTAGGGAGAAAAATGGCATCCCATAATGATCAACCTTCAAGCCACAAGTAAAACGGTCCAACCCCGTGTCTCTATGATGTTCTGAAGCGGAGATATAAGGCTTTGTTTATTCCGTTGCTAGGGTACTAAGTTTGGTTGCTAGGGAGGAAATTGGCATCCCATAATAATCAACCTTCAAGCCACAAGTAAAACGGTCCAACCCCCGTGTCTCTAAGATGTTCTGAAGCGGAGAAATAAGGCTTTGTTTATTCCGTTGCTAGGGTACTAAGTTTGGTTGCTAGGGAGAAAAATGGCATCCCATAATGATCAACCTTCAAGCCACAAGTAAAACGGTCCAACCCCAATGTCTCTACGACACTCTAAAGTAAAGATATTCCATCTGGGACGCTTTTATTCCCTTATATGGGCATGTTTCCTGCCCCATTATAAGTCAATGGGAAATTTTGGGGGCCTCTTACACCCCTGGGGTATAGCTTACACCCCATTGTGATGTATGTTCTTACAGAGCCTGTCAGCCACCTTAAATGTGGTAAGCCACAAGTTTCTACAAGTTTCTCACTCTCAGCTATGACCCGTCAAAGTTTGTCTCAATGTTAAGTCAATGGAAATTTTGGGGTGTTCGAGACCCCCGTTTAGGAATTCGGAAGGTCCCATCAGTTAGAAAAGATATAGCACACTAAGTCAGACCAGTCTGAAGGTCTGTGGAAAATTTGGTGCATGTAGCTTGAAAGCCCTAGGACGAGTTAGTGTTTATAATTTTGGGGGGAGAAAAAGAATAATAATAATAATAACTAGATAGGTACATTTCCTGAAGAAAATGTGAGTGGTGCTTGCCGTGGCAAATTTCAGGGGACAATTTATGATTATACTCCAAGCCAAAAGTAAAATGGTCCAACCTTTGTGTCTCTACGATGTTCTGAAGCAGAGATATAAGGATTTGTTTACTCTGTTGCTAGGGTACTGTATTTGGTTGCTAGGGGAAAAATGGCATCCACTAGTGATTACCCTCCGAGTCACGAGTCAAACGGTCCAACCCCCATGTCTTTACGATGTTTTGATGCGGAGTTATAAGGCTTTGTTTACTCTGTTGCTAGGGTACTGTATTTGGTTGCTAGGGAAAAAAATGGCATCCACTAGTGATTACCCTTCGAGTCACGAGTCAAACGGTCCAAACCCCGTGTCTCTACGATGTTCTGATGCGGAGATATAAGGCTTTGTTTACTCGGTTGCTAGGGTACTGTATTTGGTTGCTAGGGGAAAAATTGGCATCCCATAATGATTACACTCTAAGTCACGAGTCAAACGGTCCAACCCCCGTGTCTCTACGATGTTCTGATGCGGAGATATAAGGCTTTGTTTACTCTGTTGCTAGGGTACTGTATTTGGTTGCTAGGGGAAAAATTGGCATCCCATAATGATTACACTCTGAGTCACGAGTCAAACGGTCCAACCCCCGTGTCTCTACGATGTTCTGATGCCGAGATATAACTGTTTGAATTTTATGTTGCTATGGTGCTCAAAAGTGGTTGCTAGGGGCGTGGCTTAATACCTATGTAAGGATCCAGAGAGACTGGTTGGATGCCTGAGTAAAATGAGCCCACCCCCATATCTCTATGACACTGTGGTGCAAAGATATCCATCTGGGCATTTTATAATGGCAGTCTATGGGAGATGTTGGTAGGGTGCCCAAAATTGTTGCTAGGGGCGTGGCTTAATAGCTCTGGGATGATCCTGAGAGACTGATTGGATGCCCGAGTAAAATGAGCCCACCCACTTTTCTCTACGACACTGTAATACAAAGATATCCCATCTGGAACTGTTTTATTCCCTTATATGGGCATGTTTCCTGCCCCATTATAAGTCAGTGGGAATTTTCGGGTGCCTCTTACACCCCAGGGGTACAACTTACACCCCAATGTCATGTATGTTCTTACATAGCCTACCACCCTCTTAAAATTTAGTAACCCACATGTTTCTACGAAATCCTCGCTCGGACCTATGACCTGACAAAGTTTTCCGCAATGTTAGTCTATGGGATTTTGCCCCATTGACTTTTCATTGGGCATTTTTGGGCACCTCTTACACCCCAGGGGTACAACTTACACCCCATTGTGATGTATGTTCTTACAGAGTCTACCACCCTCTTCAAATGTTGTAACCCACATGTTTCTACAAAATCCTCGAGCGGAGGTATGACTCGTCAAAGTTGGGCCCAATGTTAAGTCAATGGGATTTTTCGGGTGGTTTTTCGCCCCCCTTTCAGAAATCGTGCACCCGATCGCTTATAAAAGTCATAGCACACCTCTCCTCAATAATCCGGTCGATTTGAGCCCTCTTTCATGGGACTACGTGAAACCGTGCGGGACGAGTTACGCGCCGAAAAAGTGTCCAGAAAAAGAAGAATAATAACTAGATAGAAAAGTTTGAAGACAAACTTTATGTTGGCTTGACAAAGCCTAGCCTGAACGTTTAAAACAGATTGAGAGAAATTTAAAACAAGTTTAGTTTAGTATTATAACTTTCCGTAAACATGATACCAAAAGTTACCATGTTAGCATGTTTAGCACTAAGTTAGCATGATGTTAACATGAATTAGCATGAAGCTAGCATGATGTTAACATGAATTAGCATGAAGCTAGCATGATGCTAACATAAATTAGCATGACGCTAACATGAATTAGCATGAAGCTAACATGAATTAGCATGAAGCTAGCATGATGCTAACATGAATTAGCATGAAGCTAGCATGATGCTAACATGACTTAGCATGAAGCTAACATGAATTAGCATGAAGCTAACATGATGCTAACATGAATTAGCATGAAGCTAGCATGATGCTAACATGAATTAACATGAAGCTAGCATGATGCTAACATGAATTAGCATGAAGCTAGCATGATGCTAACTTGAATTAACATAAAGCTAACATGAATTAGCATGAAGCTAACATGATGCTAACATGAATTAACATGAAGCTAGCATGATGCTAACATGAATTAACATGAAGCTAGCATGATGCTAACATGAATTAGCATGAAGCTAGCATGATGCTTACATGAATTAGCATGAAGCTAGCATGATGTTAGCATGAAGCTAGCATGATGCTAACATGAATTAACATGAAGCTAGCATGATACTAACATGAATTAGCATGAAGCTAGCATGATGTTAACATGAATTAGCATGAAGCTAGCATGATGCTAGCATGATTAGCATGAAGCTAGCATGATGCTAGCATGATTAGCAGGAAGCTAGCATGATGTTAGCATGATTAGCATGAAGCTAACATGAATTAGCATGAAGCTAGCACGATGCTAACATGAATTAGCATGAAGCTAGCACGATGCTAACATGAATTAGCATGAAGCTAGCACGATGCTAACATGAATTAGCATGAAGCTAGCACGATGCTAACATGAATTAGCATGAAGCTAGCATGATGTTAACATGAATTAGCATGAAGCTAGCATGATGCTAGCATGATTAGCATGAAGCTAGCATGATGCTAGCATGATTAGCAGGAAGCTAGCATGATGTTAGCATGATTAGCATGAAGCTAACATGAATTAGCATGAAGTTAGCACGATGCTAACATGAATTAGCATGAAGCTAGCACGATGCTAACATGAATTAGCATGAAGCTAGCATGATGCTAACATGACTTAGCATGAAGCTAACATGAATTAGCATGAAGCTAACATGATGCTAACATGAATTAGCATGAAGCTAACATGATGCTAACATGAATTAGCATGAAGCTAGCATGATGCTAACATGAATTAACATGAAGCTAGCATGATGCTAACATGAATTAGCATGAAGCTAGCATGATGCTAACTTGAATTAGCATGAAGCTAACATGATGCTAGCATGATTAGCATGAAGCTAGCATGATGCTAGCATGATTAGCAGGAAGCTAGCATGATGTTAGCATGATTAGCATGAAGCTAGCATGATGCTAACATGAATTAGCATGAAGCTAGCATGATGCTAACATGAATTAGCATGAAGCTAGCATGATGCTAGCATGATTAGCATGAAGCTAGCATGATGCTAGCATGATTAGCAGGAAGCTAGCATGATGTTAGCATGATTAGCATGAAGCTAACATGAATTAGCATGAAGCTAGCACGATGCTAACATGAATTAGCATGAAGCTAGCACGATGCTAACATGAATTAGCATGAAGCTAGCACGAAGCTAACATAAATTAGCATGATGCTAACATGAATTACCATGAAGCTAGCATGATGCTAACATGACTTAGCATGAAGCTAACATGAATTAGCATGAAGCTAACATGATGCTAACATGAATTAGCATGAAGCTAGCATGATGCTAACATGAATTAACATGAAGCTAGCATGATGCTAACATGAATTAGCATGAAGCTAGCATGATGCTAACTTGAATTAACATGAAGCTAACATGAATTAGCATGAAGCTAACATGATGCTAACATGAATTAACATGAAGCTAGCATGATGCTAACATGAATTAACATGAAGCTAGCATGATGCTAACATGAATTAGCATGAAGCTAGCATGATGCTTACATGAATTAGCATGAAGCTAGCATGATGTTAGCATGAAGCTAGCATGATGTTAGCATGAAGCTAGCATGATGCTAACATGAATTAGCATGAAGCTAGCATGATGCTAACATGAATTAGCATGAAGCTAGCATGATGCTAACATGAATTAGCATGAAGCTAGCATGATGCTAGCATGATTAGCATGAAGCTAGCATGATGCTAGCATGATTAGCAGGAAGCTAGCATGATGTTAGCATGATTAGCATGAAGCTAACATGAATTAGCATGAAGCTAGCACGATGCTAACATGAATTAGCATGAAGCTAGCACGATGCTAACATGAATTAGCATGAAGCTAGCACGATGCTAACATGAATTAGCATGAAGCTAGCACGATGCTAACATGAATTAGCATGAAGCTAGCATGATGCTAACATGAATTAGCATGAAGCTAGCATGATGCTAGCATGATTAGCATGAAGCTAGCATGATGCTAGCATGATTAGCAGGAAGCTAGCATGATGTTAGCATGATTAGCATGAAGCTAACATGAATTAGCATGAAGTTAGCACGATGCTAACATGAATTAGCATGAAGCTAGCACGATGCTAACATGAATTAGCATGAAGCTAGCATGATGCTAACATGACTTAGCATGAAGCTAACATGATGCTAACATGAATTAGCATGAAGCTAGCATGATGCTAACATGAATTAACATGAAGCTAGCATGATGCTAACATGAATTAGCATGAAGCTAGCATGATGCTAACTTGAATTAGCATGAAGCTAACATGATGCTAGCATGATTAGCATGAAGCTAGCATGATGCTAGCATGATTAGCAGGAAGCTAGCATGATGTTAGCATCATTAGCATGAAGCTAGCATGATGCTAACATGAATTAGCATGAAGTTAGCATGATGCTAACATGAATTAGCATGAAGCTAGCATGATGTTAGCATGATTAGCATGAAGCTAGCATGATGCTAGCATGATTAGCAGGAAGCTAGCATGATGTTAGCATGATTAGCATGAAGCTAACATGAGTTAGCATGAAGCTAGCACGATGCTAACATGAATTAGCATGAAGCTAGCACGATGCTAACATGAATTAGCATGAAGCTAGCACGAAGCTAACATAAATTAGCATGAAGCTAGAAAGATGCTAACATGAATTAGCATGAAGCTAGCACGATGCTAACAAGAATTAGCATGAAGCTAGCACGATGCTAACATGAATTAGCATGAAGCTAGCACGATGCTAACATGAATTAGCATGAAGCTAGCACGATGCTAACATGAATTAGCATGAAGCTAGCACGATGCTAACATGAATTAGCATGAAGCTAGCACGATGCTAACATGAATTAGCATGAAGCTAGCACGATGCTAACATGAATTAGCATGAAGCTAGCACGATGCTAACATGAATTAGCATGAAGCTAGCATGAAGCTAACATGAATTAGCATGAAGCTACCACTATGCTAACATAAATTAGCATGAAGCTAGCATGAAGCTAACATGAATTAGCATGATGCTAACATGAATAAGTATGAAGCTAGCATGATGCTAACATGATTAGCATGAAGTTAGCAAGATTTATTATGAAATTAGCATAAAGCTAGCACGAAACTAGCATGAAGCTAGTATGACTTAGCATGGAGCTAGCATAAGGCTAACATGACCAAAAGACCCAACCCCCATGTCTCTATGATGTTCGGATCCAGAGATATAAGGCTTTGTTTATTATGTTGCTAGGGTGCTCATATTTGGTTGCTGGGGGCGTGGCTTAATACCTCAATAAGAATCCTCCGAGACTGATTGGATGCCTGAGTAAAATGAGCCCACCCCTATGTCTCTGTGACACTGTGCTGCAAAGATATCCATCTGGGCATTTTATAATGGCAGTCTATGGGATATGTTGCTAGGGTGCCCAAAAATGGTTGCTAGGGGCGTGGCTTAATAGCTATGGGGCGATCCTGAGAGACTGATTGGATGCCTGACTAAATTGAGCCCACCCCCATGTCTCTACGACACTCTAAAGTGAAGATATTCCATCTGGGACGCTTTTATTCCCTTATATGGACATGTTCCCTGCCCCATTATAAGTCAATGGGGAAA
Source organism: Paramisgurnus dabryanus (assembly GCF_030506205.2). Taxonomy (NCBI): domain Eukaryota; kingdom Metazoa; phylum Chordata; class Actinopteri; order Cypriniformes; family Cobitidae; genus Paramisgurnus; species Paramisgurnus dabryanus. The sequence goes on along the minus strand of NC_133337.1, from coordinate 71,455,493 downwards.
TTTGGGTGCCCCTTACACCCCAGGGGTGAAACTTACACCCCAATGTGAGGCATGTTCTTACAGAGCCTGCCAGCCTCTTCAAATGTGGTAACCCAGAAGTTTCTACAAATTTCTCGCTCGCAGCTATGACCCGTCAAAGTTTGTCGCAATGTTAAGTCAATGGAAAATTTGGGGTGTTTGAGCGCCCCGTTTAGGAATTCGGTAGGTCCCATCAGTTAGAAAAGTCATAGCACGCTAAGTCAGACCAGTCTGAAGACTTTTGGAAAGTTTGGTGAATGTAGCTTGAAAGCTCTAGGAGGAGTTACAGTCAAAAATTTTGGGGATCAGAAGAATAATAATAATAATAATAATAAGCTTAGATCGAAGAACAGTATGTTGGCTTTGTCAAGCCAACATAATAAGTATGAGCAATAGTAATAGTGATGCCTTGCATAAATGCAAGCACCACTAATAATAATAAGTTTAATAGCAATAACAATATATTGGCTTTTTCAAAGCCAACATAATAAGTTTAAGTGCAACAACAGTATGTTGGCTTTCTCAAGCCAACATAATAATAATAATAATAATAAGTTTAAGTGCAACAACAGTATGTTGGCTTTCTCAAGCCAACATAATAATAAAGATAGTAAAGTTTGAAGACAAACTTTATGTTGGCTTGAGAAAGCGTAGCCTGAACGTTTAAAACGGTTTGACATAAGTTTAGTTTAGTAGGCTATCTGGCTGTTAGTATGTTTAAGTATGAAGGTAGCATGATTTACCATGAAGCTAACATGATGTTAGCATGATTAGCATGAAGCTAGCATGATGCTAGCATGATTAGCATGAAGCTAGCTTGATGCTAGCATGATTAGCATGAAGCTAGCATGATTAGCATGAAGCTAGCATGATGCTAGCATGATTAGCATGAAGCTAGCATGATGCTAGCATGATTAGCATGAAGCTAGCATGATTAACATGAAGCTAGTATGATGCTAGCAAGATTAGCATGAAGCTAGCATGATGCTAGCATGATTAGCATGAAGCTAGCATGATTAGCATGAAGCTAGCATGATGTTAGCATGATTAGCATGAAGCTAGCATGATGCTAGCATGATTAGCATGAAGCTAACATAAAGCTAGCATGATTAGCATGAAGCTAGCATGATGTTAGCATGATTAGCATGAAGCTAGCATGATGCTAGCATGATTAGCATGAAGCTAGCATGATGTTAGCATGATTAGCATGAAGCTAGCATGAAGTTAGCATGATTAGCATGAAGCTAGCATGAAGTTAGCATGATTAGCATGAAGCTAGCATGATGTTAGCATGATTAGCATGAAGCTAGCATGAAGCTAGCATGATTAGCATGAAGCTAGCATGAAGCTAGCATGATTAGCAGGAAGCTAGCATGAAGCTAACATTTATTGCGTTGCTAGGGTACTAAGTTTGGTTGCTAGGGAGAAAATTGGCATCCCATAATGATCACCCTTCAAGCCACAAGTAAAACGGTCCAACCCCCGTGTCTCTACAATGTTCTGATGCGGAGATATAAGGCTTTGTTTATTCCGTTGCTAGGGTACTAAGTTTGGTTGTTAGGGAGAAAATTGGCATCCCATAATGATCACACTTCAAGCCACAAGTAAAACGGTCCAACCCCCGTGTCTCTATGATGTTCTGAAGCGGAGATATAAGGCTTTGTTTATTCCGTTGCTAGGGTACTAAGTTTGGTTGCTAGGGAGAAAATTGGCATCCCATAATGATTACACTTCAAGCCACAAGAAAAACGGTCCACCCCTGTGTCTCTACGATGTTCAGATCCAGAGATATAAGGCTTTGTTTATTATGTTGCTAGGGTCTTCATATTTTGTTGCTAGGGGCGTGGCTTAATACCTCAATAAGAATCCGAAGAGACTGATTGGATGCCTGAGTAAAATGAGCCCACCCCTATGTCTCTATGACACTCTGGTGCAAAGATATCCATCTGGGCTTTTTATAATGGTAGTCTATGGGAGATGTTGCTAGGGTACCCAAAATTGTTGCTAGGGGCGTGGCTTAATAGCTCTGGGGTGATCCTAAGAGACTGATTGGATGCTTGAGTAAAATGAGCCCACCCCCATGTCTCTAAGACACTCTAAAGTGAAGATATTCCATCTGGGACGCTTTTATTCCCTTTTATGGGCATGTTTCCTGCCCCATTATAAGTCAATGGGAAATTTTGGGGGCCTCTTACACCCCAGGGGTACAGCTTGCACCCCATTGTGAGGTATGTTCTTACACAGCCTGTCAGCCTCCTTAAATGTGGTAAGCCACAAGTTTCTACAAGTTTCTCACTCGCAGCTTTGACCCGTCAAAGTTTGTCTCAATGTTAAGTCAATGGAAATGTTGGGGTGTTTCAGCGCCCCGTTTAGGAATTCGGAAGGTCCCATCAGTTAGAAAAGATATAGCACACCTCGTCAGATCAGACCGAAAGTCTGTCCAAAGTTTGATGGCTGTAGCTTGAAAGCTCTAGGACGAGTTAGAGTTAGAAATTTTAGTCTCAGAAGAAAAAGAATAATAATAATAAGTTTAAGTGCAACAACAGTATGTTGGCTTTCTCAAGCCAACATAACTAGATAGGTACATTTCCTGAAGAAAATGTGAGTGGTGCTTGCCGTGGCAAATTTCGGGGGACAATTTATGATTATACTCCAAGGCAAAAGTCAAACGGTCCAACCCTCGTGTCTCTATGATGTTCTGATGCGGAGATATAAGGCTTGGTTTACTCTGTTGCTAGGGTACTGTATTTGGTTGCTAGGGAAAAAATTGGCATCCCATAATGATTACACTCCGAGTCACGAGTCAAACGGTCCAACCCCCGTGTCTCTACGATGTTCTGATGCGGAGATAATGAAGCTAGCATGATTAGCATGAAGCGAGCATGATTAGCATGAAGCTAGCATGATTAGCATGAAGTTAGCATGAAGTTAACATGAAGCTAGCATGATTACCATGAAGTTAACATGAAGCTAGCATGATTAGCATGAAGCTAGCATGAAGCTAGCATGATGATAACATGATTAGCATGATTAGCATGAAGCTAGCATGATGCTACCATGATTAGCATGAAGCTAGCATGATGCTAGCATGATTAGCATGAAGCTAGCATGATTAGCATGAAGCTAGCATGATGTTAGCATGATGCTAACATGAAGTTAGCATGATTAGCATGAAGCTAGCATGATGCTAGCATGATTAGCATGAAGCTAGCATGATGCTACCATGATTAGCATGAAGCTAGCATGAAGCGTGCATGATTAGCATGAAGCTAGCATGATGCTAGCATGATTAGCATGAAGCTAGCATTATGTTAGCATGATTAGCATGAAGCTAGCATGAAGTTAGCATGATTAGCATGAAATTAACATGATTAGCATGAAGCTAGCATGATGCTAGCATGATTAGCATGAAGTTAGCATGATGTTAGCATGATTAGCATGAAGCTAGCATGATTAGCATGATGCTAACATGAAGCTAGCATGATTAGCATGAAGCTAACATGATTATCATGAAGTTAGCATGATGTTAGCATGATTAGCATGAAGCTAACATGATTAGCATGAAGCTAGCATGATGGTAGCATGATTAGCATGAAGCTAACATGAAGCTAGCATGATTTGCATGAAGCTAGCATGATGCTAGCATGATTAGCATGAAGCTAGCATGATGCTACCATGATTAGCATGAAGCTAGCATGAAGCTAGCATGATTAGCATGAAGCTAGCATGATGTTAACATGATTAGCATGAAGCTAGCATGATGTTAGCATGATTAGCATGAAGCTAGCATGATGCTACCATGACTAGCATGAAGCTAGCATGAAGCTAGCATGATTAGCATGAAGCTAGCATGATGTTAGCATGATTAGCATGAAGCTAGCATGATGTTAGCATGATTAGCATGAAGCTAGCATGATGCTAGCATGATTAGCATGAAGCTAGCATGATGTTAGCATGATTAGCATGAAGCTAGCATGAAGCTAGCATGATTAGCATGAAGCTAACATGATTAGCATGAAGCTAGCATGATGTTAGCATGATTAGCATGAAGCTAGCATGATTAGCATGATGCTAACATGAAGCTAGCATGATTAGCATGAAGCTAACATGATTAGCATGAAGCTAGCATGATGTTTACATGAATTAGCATGATGCTAACATGAATTAGCATGAAGCTAGCATGAATTAGCATGAAGCTACCATGATGCTAACATGAATTAGCATGAAGCTAACATGAATTAGCATGAAGTTAGCATGATGCTAACATGAATTAACATAAAGCTAGCATGAAGCTAACATGAATTAGCATAAAGCTAGCACAATGCTTACATGAATTAGCATGAAGCTAGCACGATGCTAACATGAATTAGCATGAAGCTAGCACGATGCTAACATGAATTAGCATGAAGCTAGCACGATGCTAACATGAATTAGCATGAAGCTAGCACAATGCTAAAATGAAGAAGCATGAAGCTAGCATAATGTTAACATGAATTAGCATGAAGCTAGCATGATGCTAACATAAATTAGCATGAAGCTAGCATGATGCTAACATAAATAAGCATCAAGCTAGCATGATGCTAACATTATTTAGCATGAAGTTAGCAAGATATATTATGAAATTAGCATAAAGCTAGCATGAAACTAGCATGAAGCTAGTATGACCTAGCATGCAGCTAGCATGAAGCTAACATGACCCAAACACCCAACCCCCATGTCTCTATGATGTTCGGATCCAGAGATATAAGGCTTTGTTTATTATGTTGCTAGGGTGCTCATATTTCGTTGCTAGGGGCGTGGCTTAATACCTATGTAAGGATCCTGAGAGACTGATTGGACGCTTGAGTAAAATGAGCCCACCCCCATGTCTCTATGACACTGTGGTGCAAAGATATCCATCTGGGCATTTTATAATGGCAGTCTATGGGAGATGTTGCTAGGGTGCCCAAAATTGTTGCTAGGGGCGTGGCTTAATAGCTCTGGGATGATCCTGAGAGACTGATTGGATGCCCGAGTAAAATGAGCCCACCCACTTATCTCTACGACACTGTAAAGCAAAGATATTCCATCTGGAACTGCTTTATTCCCTTATATGGGCATGTTTCCTGCCCCATTTTAAGTCAATGGGAATTTTCGGGTGCCTCTTACACCCCAGGGGTACAACTTACACCCCAATGTCATGTATGTTCTTACAGAGTCTACCACCCTCTTCAAATGTTATAACCCACATGTTTCTACAAAATCCTCGAGCGGAGCTATGAGTTGTCAAAGTTGGGCCCAATGTTAAGTCAATGGGATTTTTCGGGTGGTTTTTCGCCCCCCTTTCGGAAATCCTGCACCCGATCCCTTATAAAAGTCATAGCAGACGTGTCCTCAATAAGCCGGTCGTTTTGAGCCCTGTTTCATTGGTCTACGACAAACCGTGTGGGACGAGTTACGCGCCGAAAAAGTGTCCAGATATAAGAATAAATAAATAAAGATATAATAAGTATGAGCAATAGTAATAGTGATGCCTTGCATAAATGCAAGCACCACTAATAATAATAAGTATGCAAGATAGTAATAGTGATGCTTTGCATAAATGCAAGCACCACTAATAACTAGATAGGTACATTTCCTAAAGAAAATGTGAAGTGGTACTTGCCGTGGCAAAATTCCCGGGACAATATATGATTATACTCCAACCCAAAAGTAAAATGGTCCAACCCCGTGTCTCTACGATGTTCTGATGCGGAGATATAAGGCTTTGTTTACTCTGTTGCTAGGGTACTGTATTTGGTTGCTAGGGAAAAAATTGGCATCCCATAATGATTTCACTCCGAGTCACGAGTCAAACGGTCCAACCCCCATGTCTCTACGATGTTCTGATGCGGAGATATAAGGCTTTGTTTACTCTGTTGCTAGGGTACTGTATTTGGTTGCTAGGGAAAAAATTGGCAACCCATAATGATTACACTCTGAGTCACGAGTCAAACGGTCCAACCCCCATGTCTCTACGATGTTCTGATGCGGAGATATAAGGCTTTGTTTACTCTGTTGCTAGGGTACTGTATTTGGTTGCTAGGGAAAAAATTGGCATCCCATAGTGATTACCCGCCGAGTCACGAGTGAAACGGTCCAACCCCCGTGTCTCTACGATGTTCTGATGCGGAGATATAAGGCTTTGTTTACTCTGTTGCTAGGGTACTGTATTTGGTTGCTAGAGAAAAAATTGGCATCCCATAATGATTACACTCTGAGTCACGAGTCAAACGGTCCAACCCCCATGTCTCTACTATGTTCTGATGCTGAGATATAAGGCTTTGTTTACTCTGTTGCTAGGGTACTATATTTGGTTGCTAGGGAATAAATTGGCATCCCATAATGATTACACTCTGAGTCACGAGTCAAACGGTCCAACCCCCATGTCTCTACGATGTTCTGATGCGGAGATATAAGGCTTTGTTTACTCTGTTGCTAGGGTACTGTATTTGGTTGCTAGGGAAAAAATTGGCATCCCATAATGATTACAATCTGAGTCACGAGTCAAACGGTCCAACCCCCATGTCTCTACGATGTTCGGATGCTGAGATATAACTGTTTGAATTTTATGTTGCTAGGGTGCTGAAAAGTGGTTGCTAGGGGCGTGGCTTAGTAAGTCTTTAAGGATTCTGAGAAACTGATTGGATGCCTGAGTAAATGAGCCCACCCCCATGTCTCTATGACACTCTGGTGCAAAGATATCCATCTGGGCATTTTATAATGGCAGTCTATGGGAGATGTTGCTAGGGTGCCCAAAATTGTTGCTAGGGGCGTGGCTTAATAGCTCTGAGATGATCCTGAGAGACTGATTGGATGCCCGAGTGAAATGAGCCCACCCACTTGTCTGTAGGACATTGTAAAGCGAAGATATCCCAGCTGGAACTTTTTTATTTCCTTATATGGGCATGTTTCCTGCCCCATTATAAGTCAATGGGGCACTTTTGGGTGCATCTTACACCCCAGGGGTACAGCTTACACCCCAATGTGATGTATGTTCTTACAGAGGTTACCACCCTCTTCAAATGCTGTAACCCACATGTTTCTACAAAATCCCTGAGCGGAGCTATGACCCGTCAAAGTTTGGCGCAATGTTAAGTCAATGGGATTTTTCGGGTGGTTTTTCGCCCCCCTTTCGGAAATCCTGCACCCGATCGCTTATAAAAGTCATAGCACACCTCTCCTCAATAAACCGGTCAATTTGAGCCCTCTTTCATGTGTCTACGACAAACCGCGCGGGACGAGTTACGCGCCGAAAAAGTGTGCAGAGATAAGAATAAGATATAATAACTAGATAGGTACATTTCCTGAAGAAAATGTGAAGTGGTGCTTGCCGTGGCAAATTTCGGGGGACAATATATGATTATACTCCAAGCCAAAAGTAAAACAATTCAACCCACATGTCTCTACGATATTCTGATGCGAAGATATAAGGCTTGGTTTATTCGGTTGGTAGGGTACTGTATTTGGTTGCTAGGGAGAAAATTGGCATCCACTAGTGATTACACTCCGAGTCACGAGTCAAACGGTCAAACCCCCTTGTCTCTACGATGTTCTGATACGGAGATATAAGGCTTTGTTTACTCTGTTGCTAGGGTACTGTATTTGGTTGCTAGGGAAAAAATTGGCATCCACTAGTGATTACACTCCGAGTTACGAGTCAAACGGTCCAACCCCCTTGTCTCTGCGATGTTCTGATGTGGAGATAAAAGGCTTTGTTTACTCTGTTGCTAGGGTAATGTATTTGGTTGCTAGGGAGAAAATTGGCATCCACTAGTGATTACACTCCGAGTCACGAGTCAAACGGTCCAAACCCCGTGTCTCTACGATGTTCTGATGCGGAGATATAAGGGTTTGTTTACTCTGTTGCTAGGGTACTGTATTTGGTTGCTAGGGAAAAAATGGCATCCACTAGTGATTACCCTCCGAGTCATGAGTCAAACGGTCCAACCCCCGTGTCTCTACGATGTTCTGATGCGGAGATATAAGGCTTTGTTTACTCTGTTGCTAGGGTACTGTATTTGGTTGCTAAGGAAAAAAATGGCATCCCATAATGATTACACTCTGATTCACGAGTCAAACGGTCCAATCCCCGTGTCTCTACGATGTTTTGATGCAGAGATATAAGGCTTTGTTTACTCTGTTGCTAGGGTACTGTATTTGGTTGCTAGGGAAAAAATTGGCATCCCATAATGATTACACTCTGATTCACGAGTCAAACGGTCCAACCCCTGTGTCTCTACGATGTTCTGATGTGGAGATATAAGGGTTTGTTTACTCTGTTGCTAGGGTACTGTATTTGGTTGCTAGGGAAAAAATTGGCATCCCATAATGATTACACTCTGATTCACGAGTCAAACGGTCCAACCCCTGTGTCTCTACGATGTTCTGATGCGGAGATATAAGGGTTTGTTTACTCTGTTGCTAGGGTACTGTATTTGGTTGCTAGGGAAAAAATTGGCATCCCATAATGATTACACTCTGGTTCACGAGTCAAACGGTCCAATCCCCGTGTCTCTACGATGTTCTGATGCGGAGATATAAGGCTTTGTTTACTCTGTTGCTAGGGTACTGTATTTGAATGCTAGGGAAAAAATTGGCATCCCATAATGATTACACTCTGATTCACGAGTCAAACGGTCCAACCCCTGTGTCTCTACGATGTTCTGATGCGGAGATATAAGGGTTTATTTACTCTGTTGCTAGGGTACTGTATTTGGTTGCTAGGGAAAAATTGGCATCCCATAATGATTACACTCTGATTCACGAGTCAAACGGTCCAACCCCTGTGTCTCTACGATGTTCTGATGCGGAGATATAAGGGTTTGTTTACTCTGTTGCTAGGGTACTGTATTTGGTTGCTAGGGAAAAAATTGGCATCCCATAATGATTACACTCTGAGTCACTAGTCAAACTGTCCAACCCCCGTGTATTTATGATGTTCTGATGCGGAGATATAAGGCTTTGTTTACTCTGTTGCTAGGGTACTGTATTTGGTTGCTAGGGAAAAAATTGGCATCCCATAATGATTACACTCTGAGTCACGAGTCAAACGGTCCAACCCCCGTGTCTCTACGATGTTCTGATGCGGAGATATAAGGCTTTGTTTACTCTGTTGCTAGGGTACTGTATTTGGTTGCTAGGGAAAAAATTGGCATCCCATAATGATTACACTCCGAGTCACGAGTCAAACGGTCCAACCCCCATGTCTCTCCGATGTTCTGATGCGGAGATATAAGGCTTTGTTTACTCTGTTGCTAGGGTACTGTATTTGGTTGCTAGGGAAAAAATTGGCATCCCATAATGATTACACTCTGAGTCACTAGTCAAACGGTCCAACCCCCGTGTCTCTATGATGTTCTGATACAGAGATATAACTGTTTGAATTTTATGTTTCTAGGGTGCTCAAAAGTGGTTGCTAGGGGCGTGGCTTAAAAGCTTTGGGAATATCCTGATAGACTGATTGGATGTCTGAGTAAAATGAGCCCACCCCCTTGTCTTTACGACATTGTAAAGCAAAGATATCCCATCTGGAACTTTTTTATTCCCTTATATGGGAATGTTTCCTGCCCCATTATAAGTCAATGGGAAAATTCGGGTGCCTCTTACACCCCATTGTGATCCATGTTCTTACAGAGTCTAGCACCCTCTTCAAATAATGTAACCCACATGTTTCTACAAAATCCTCGCTCGTACCTATGACCCGTCAAAGTTTTTGCAATGTTAAGTCTATGGGATTTTCCCCCATTGACTTTTCATTGGGGCACTTTTGGGCACCTTTTACACCCCAGGGGTACAACTTACACCCCATTGTGATCCATGTTCTTACAGAGCCTACCACCTTCTTCAAATGTTGTAACCCACATGTTTCTACAAAATTCTCGAGCGGAGCTATGACTCGTCAAAGTTGGGCGCAATGTTAAGTCAATGGGATTTTTCGGGTGGTTTTTCGCCCCCCTTTCGGAAATCCTGCACCCAATCGCTTATAAAAGTCATAGCACACCTCTCCTCAATAAGCCGGTCGATTTGAGCCCTATTTCATGGGTCTACGTCAAACCGTGCGGGACGAGTTACGCGCCGAAAAAAGTGTCCAGAAAAAGAAGAATAATAATAATTATAACTAGATAGGTACATTTCCTGAAGAAAATGTGAGTGGTGCTTGCCGTGGCAAAATTCTCGGGACAATATATGATTATACTCCAACCCAAAAGTAAAACGGTCCAACCCCCGTGTCTCTACGATGTTCTGATGCGGAGATATAAGGCTTTGTTTACTCTGTTGCTAGGGTACTGTATTTGGTTGCTAGGGAAAAAATTGGCATCCCATAATGATTACACCCCGAGTCACGAGTCAAACGGTCCAACCCCCGTGTCTGTACGATGTTCTGATGCGGAGATATAAGGCTTTGTTTACTCTGTTGCTAGGGTACTGTATTTGGTTGCTAGGGAAAAAATTGAGATCCCATAATGATTACACTCTGAGTCACGAGTCAAACGGTCCAACCCCCGTGTTTTTACGATGTTCTGATGCGGAGATATAAGGCTTTGTTTACTCTGTTGCTAGGGTACTGTATTTGGTTGCTAGGGAAAAAATTGGCATCCCATAATGATTACACTCCGAGTCACGAGTCAAACGGTCCAACCCCCGTGTCTGTACGATGTTCTGATGCGGAGATATAAGGCTTTGTTTACTCTGTTGCTAGGGTACTGTATTTGGTTGCTAGGGAAAAAATGGCACCCCATAATGATTACACTCTGAGCCACGAGTCAAACGGTCCAACCCCCGTGTCTCTACGATGTTCTGATGCGGAGATATAAGGCTTTGTTTACTCTGTTGCTAGGGTACTGTATTTGGTTGCTAGGGAAAAAAATGGCATCCCATAATGATTACACTCTGAGTCACGAGTCAAACGGACCAACCCCCGTGTCTCTACGATTTTCTGATGCGGAGATATAAGGCTTTGTTTACTCTGTTGCTAGGGTACTGTATTTGGTTGCTAGGGAAAAAATTGGCATCCCATAATGATTACACTCGAGTCACGAGTCAAACGGTCCAACCCCCGTGTCCCTACGATGTTCTGATGCGGAGATATAAGGCTTTGTTTACTCTGTTGCTAGGGTACTCTATTTGGTTGCTAGGGAATAATTGGCATCCCATAATGATTACACTCTGAGTCACGAGTCAAACGGTCCAACCCCCGTGTCTCTAAGATGTTCTGATGCGGAGATATAAGGCTTTGTTTACTCTGTTGCTAGGGTACTGTATTTGGTTGCTAGGGAAAAAATTGGCATCCCATAATGATTACACTCCGAGTCACGAGTCAAACGGTCCAACCCCCGTGTCTGTACGATGTTCTGATGCGGAGATATAAGGCTTTGTTTACTCTGTTGCTAGGGTACTGTATTTGGTTGCTAGGGAAAAAATGGCACCCCATAATGATTACACTCTGAGCCACGAGTCAAACGGTCCAACCCCCGTGTCTCTACGATGTTCTGATGCGGAGATATAAGGCTTTGTTTACTCTGTTGCTAGGGTACTGTATTTGGTTGCTAGGGAAAAAAATGGCATCCCATAATGATTACACTCTGAGTCACGAGTCAAACGGACCAACCCCCGTGTCTCTACGATGTTCTGATGCGGAGATATAAGGCTTTGTTTACTCTGTTGCTAGGGTACTGTATTTGGTTGCTAGGGAAAAAATTGGCATCCCATAATGATTACACTCTGAGTCACGAGTCAAACGGTCCAACCCCCGTGTCCCTACGATGTTCTGATGCGGAGATATAAGGCTTTGTTTACTCTGTTGCTAGGGTACTCTATTTGGTTGCTAGGGAATAATTGGCATCCCATAATGATTACACTCTGAGTCACGAGTCAAACGGTCCAACCCCCGTGTCTCTACGATGTTCTGATGAGGAGATATAAGGCTTTGTTTACTCTGTTGCTAGGGTACTGTATTTGGTTGCTAGGGGCGTGGCTTGGGAGTGGCCAATGATGTGCCCAGTGATTACCCTCCGAGTCACAAGTAAAACGGTCCAACCCCCGTGTCTCTACGATGTTCTGATGTGGAGATATAAGGCTTTGTTTACTCTGTTGCTAGGGTACTGTATTTGGTTGCTAGGGGCGTGGCTTGGGAGTGGCCAATTATGTGCCCAGTGATTACACTCCGAGTCACAAGTAAAACGGTCCAACCCCCGTGTCTCTACGATGTTCTGATGCGGAGATATAAGGCTTTGTTTACTCTGTTGCTAGGGTACTGTATTTGGTTGCTAGGGGCGTGGCTTGGGAGTGGCCAATGATGTGCCCAGTGATTACACTCCGAGTCACAAGTAAAACGGTCCAAACCCTGTGTCTCTACGATGTTCTGATGCGGAGATATAAGGCTTTGTTTATTCGGTTGCTAGGGTGCTCAAATTTGGTTGCTAGGGGCGTGGCTTGGGAGTGGCCAATGATGTGCCCAATTGTTACACCCCTAGTCACAAGTAAAACAGTCCAACCCCCGTGTCTCTACGATGTTCTGATGCCGAGATATAACTGTTTGTATTTTATGTTGCTAGGGTGCTCAAAAGTGGTTGTTAGGGGCGTGGCTTAAAAGCTTTGGGAATATCCTGATAGACTGATTGGATGTCTGAGTAAAATGAGCCCACCCCCTTGTCTTTACGACATTGTAAAGCAAAGATATCCCATCTGGAACTTTTATATTCCCTTATATGGGCATGTTTCCTGCCCCATTATAAGTCAATGGGAACATTCGGGTGCCTCTTAAACCCCAGGGGTACAACTTACACCCCATTGTGATCCATGTTCTTACAGAGTCTACCACCCTCTTCAAATAATGTAACCCACATGTTTTTACAAAATCCTCGCTCGTACCTATGACCCGTCAAAGTTTTTGCAATGTTAAGTCTATGGGATTTTCCCCCATTGACTTTTCATTGGGGCACTTTTGGGCGCCTCTTACACCCCAGGGGTACAAGTTACACCCCAATGTTATGTATGTTCTTACAGAGTCTACCACACTCTTCAAATGTTGTAACCCACGTTTCTACAAAATCCTCGAGCGGAGCTATGACTCGTCAAAGTTGGGCGCAATGTTAAGTCAGTGGGATTTTTCGGGTTTTTTTTCGCCCCCCTTTCGGAAATCCTGCACCCGATCGCTAATAAAAGTCATAGCACACCTCTCCTCAATAAGCCGGTCGATTTGAGCCCTCTTTCATGGGTCTACGACAAACCGTGCGGGACGAGTTACGCGCCGAAAAAACGTGCAGATGTAAGAATAAAATATAACTAGATAGGTACATTTCCTGAAGAAAATGTGAAGTGGTGCTTGCCGTGGCAAATTTCGGGGGACAATATATGATTATACTCCAAGCCAAAAGTAAAACAATTCAACCCACATGTCTCTACGATATTCTGATGCGAAGATATAAGGCTTTGTTTATTCGGTTGCTAGGGTACTGTATTTGGTTGCTAGGGAGAAAATTGGCATCCACTAGTGATTACACGCAGAGTCACGTGTCAAACGGTCAAACCCCCGTGTCTCTATGATGTTCTGATGCGGAGATATAAGGCTTTGTTTACTCTGTTGCTAGGGTACTGTATTTGGTTGCTAGGGAAAAAATTGGCATCCACTAGTGATTACACTCCGAGATACGAGTCAAACGGTCCAACCCCCGTGTCTCTGCGATGTTCTGATGTGGAGATAAAAGGCTTTGTTTACTCTGTTGCTAGGGTAATGTATTTGATTGCTAGGGAGAAAATTGGCATCCACTAGTGATTACACTCCGAGTCACGAGTCAAACGGTCCAAACCCCATGTCTCTACGATGTTCTGATGCGGAGATATAAGGCTTTGTTTATTCGGTTGCTAGGGTGCTCAAATTTGGTTGCTAGGGGCGTGGCTTGGGAGTGGCCAATGATGTGCCCAATTGTTACACCCCTAGTCACAAGTAAAACGGTCCAACCCCCGTGTCTCTACGATGTTCTGATGCCGAGATATAACTGTTTGTATTTTATGTTGCTAGGGTTCTCAAAAGTGGTTGCTAGGGGCGTGGCTTAGTAAGTCTGTAAGGATCCTGAGAGACTGATTGGATGCCTGAGTAAAATGAGCCCACCCCCATGTCTCTATGACACTGTGGTGCAAAGATATCCATCCGGGCATGTTATAATGGCAGTCTATGGTATAGGTTGCTAGGGTGCCCAAAATGGTTGCTATGGTAACCTTACACCCCATTGTGGGGGACGTCCTGACAGAGTCTAGCACCCTCTTCAAATTTAGTAACCCACATGTTTCTATGAAATCCTGGCTCGGACCTATGACCCGTCAAAATTTTTGCAATGGTAAGTCTATGGGATTTTGCCCCATTGACTTTTCATTGGGGCACTTTTGGGCACCTCTTACACCCCAGGGGTACAACTTACACCCCATTGTGATCCATGTTCTTACAGAGCCTACCCCCCTTTTCAAATGTTGTAACCCACATGTTTCTACAAAATCCTCGAGCGGAGCTATGACTCGTCAAAGTTGGGCGCAATGTTAAGTCAATGGGATTTTTCGGGTGGTTTTTCGCCCCCCTTTCAGAAATCCTGCACCCGATCGCTTATAAAAGTCATAGCACACCTCTCCTCAATAAGCCAGTCGATTTGAGCCCTAATTTATGGGTCTACGACAAAGCGTGCGGGACGAGATACGCGCCGAAAAAGTGTCCAGAAAAAGAATAATAATAACTAGATATTAAAGTTTGAGGACAAACTTTATGTTGGCTTGAAAAAGCGTAGCCTGAACATTTAAAATGGTTTGACAGAAGTTTATTTTAGTAGGCTATCTGGCTGTTAGCATGATTAGCATGAAGTTAGCATGATTAGCATGAAGCTAGCATGATTAGCATGAAGCTAGCATGATGTTAGCATGATCAGTATGAAGCTAGCATGAAGCTAACATGATTAGCATGAAGCTAACATGAAGCTAACATGATTAGCATGAAGCTAGCATGATGCTAGCATGATTAGCATGAAGCTAACATGAAGCTAACATGATTAGCATGAAGCTAGAATGAAGATAACATTTATTCCGTTGCTAGGGTACTAAGTTTGGTTGCTAGGGAGAAAATTGGCATCCCATAATGATCAACCTTCAAGCCACAAGTAAAACGGTCCATCCCCCATGTCTCTATGATGTTCTGAAGCGGAGATATAAGGCTTTGTTTATTCCGTTGCTAGGGTACTAAGTTTGGTTGCTAGGGAGAAAATTGGCATCCCATAATGATCAACCTTCAAGCCACAAGTAAAACGGTCCAACCCCCATGTCTCTATGATGTTCTGAAGCGGAGATATAAGGCTTTGTTTATTCCGTTGCTAGGGTACTAAGTTTGGTTGCTAGGGAGACAATTGGCATCCCATAATGATCAACCTTCAAGCCACAAGTAAAACGGTCCAACCCCTGTGTCTCTATGATGTTCTGAAGCGGAGATATAAGGCTTTGTTTATTCCGTTGCTAGGGTACTAAGTTTGGTTGCTAGGGAGAAAATTGGCATCCCATAATGATCAACCTTCAAGCCACAAGTAAAACGGTCAAACCCCCGTGTCTCTAAGATGTTCTGAAGCGGAGATAAAAAGCTTTGTTTATTCCGTTGCTAGGGTACTAAGTTTGGTTGCTAGGGAGAAAATTGGCATCCCATAATGATCAACCTTCAAGCCACAAGTAAAACAGTCCAACCCCCATGTCTCTACGATGTTCTGAAGCGGAGATATAAGGCTTTGTTTATTCCGTTGCTAGGGTACTAAGTTTGGTTGCTAGGGAGAAAATTGGCATCCCATAATGATCAACCTTCAAGCCACAAGTAAAACGGTCCAACCCCCGTGTCTCTACAATGTTCTGATGCTGAGATATAAGGCTTTGTTTATTCCGTTGCTAGGGTACTAAGTTTGGTTGCTAGGGAAGAAATTGGCATCCCATAATAATCAACCTTCAAGCCACAAGTAAAACGGTCCAACCCCCGTGTCTCTAAGATGTTCTGAAGCGGAGAAATAAGGCTTTGTTTATTCCGTTGCTAGGGTACTAAGTTTGGTTGCTAGGGAGAAAAATGGCATCCCATAATGATCAACCTTCAAGCCACAAGTAAAACGGTCCAACCCCCGTGTCTCTATGATGTTCTGAAGCGGAGATATAAGGCTTTGTTTATTCCGTTGCTAGGGTACTAAGTTTGGTTGCTAGGCAGAAAATTGGCATCCCATAATGATCAACCTTCAAGCCACAAGTAAAACGGTCAAACCCCCGTGTCTCTAAGATGTTCTGAAGCGGAGATAAAAGGCTTTGTTTATTCCGTTGCTAGGGTACTAAGTTTGGTTGCTAGGGAGAAAATTGGCATCCCATAATGATCAACCTTCAAGCCACAAGTAAAACGGTCCAACCCCCATGTCTCTATGATGTTCTGAAGCGGAGATATAAGGCTTTGTTTATTCCGTTGCTAGGGTACTAAGTTTGGTTGCTAGGGAGAAAATTGGCATCCCATAATGATCAACCTTCAAGCCACAAGTAAAACGGTCCAACCCCCGTGTCTCTATGATGTTCTGAAGCGGAGATATAAGGCTTTGTTTATTCCGTTGCTAGGGTACTAAGTTTGGTTGCTAGGGAGAAAATTGGCATCCCATAATGATCAACCTTCAAGCCACAAGTAAAACGGTCCAACCCCCGTGTCTCTATGATGTTCTGAAGCGGAGATATAAGGCTTTGTTTATTCCGTTGCTAGGGTACTAAGTTTGGTTGCTAGGGAGAAAATTGGCATCCCATAATGATCAACCTTCAAGCCACAAGTAAAACGGTCCAACCCCCGTGTCTCTATGATGTTCTGAAGCGGAGATATAAGGCTTTGTTTATTCCGTTGCTAGGGTACTAAGTTTGGTTGCTAGGGAGAAAATTGGCATCCCATAATGATCAACCTTCAAGCCACAAGTAAAACGGTCCAACCCCCGTGTCTCTATGATGTTCTGAAGCGGAGATATAAGGCTTTGTTTATTCCGTTGCTAGGGTACTAAGTTTGGTTGCTAGGGAGAAAATTGGCATCCTATAATGATCAACCTTCAAGCCACAAGTAAAACGGTCCAACCCCCGTGTCTCTATGATGTTCTGAAGCGGAGATATAAGGCTTTGTTTATTCCGTTGCTAGGGTACTAAGTTTGGTTGCTAGGGAGAAAATTGGCATCCCATAATGATCAACCTTCAAGCCACAAGTAAAACGGTCCAACCCCCGTGTCTCAATGATGTTCTGAAGCGGAGATATAAGGCGTTGTTTATTCCGTTGCTAGGGTACTAAGTTTGGTTGCTAGGGAGAAAATTGGCATCCCATAATGATCAACCTTCAAGCCACAAGTAAAACGGTCCAACCCCCGTGTCTCTATGATGTTCTGAAGCGGAGATATAAGGCTTTGTTTATTCCGTTGCTAGGGTACTAAGTTTGGTTGCTAGGGAGAAAATTGGCATCCCATAATGATCAACCTTCAAGCCACAAGTAAAACGGTCCAACCCCCGTGTCTCTATGATGTTCTGAAGCGGAGATATAAGGCTTTGTTTATTCCGTTGCTAGGGTACTAAGTTTGGTTGCTAGGGAGAAAATTGGCATCCCATAATGATCAACCTTCAAGCCACAAGTAAAACGGTCCAACCCCCGTGTCTCTATGATGTTCTGAAGCGGAGATATAAGGCTTTGTTTATTCCGTTGCTAGGGTACTAAGTTTGGTTGCTAGGGAGAAAATTGGCATCCCATAATGATCAACCTTCAAGCCACAAGTAAAACGGTCCAACCCCCGTGTCTCTATGATGTTCTGAAGCGGAGATATAAGGCTTTGTTTATTCCGTTGCTAGGGTACTAAGTTTGGTTGCTAGGGAGAAAATTGGCATCCCATAATGATCAACCTTCAAGCCACAAGTAAAACGGTCCAACTCCCGTGTCTCTATGATGTTCTGAAGCGGAGATATAAGGCTTTGTTTATTCCGTTGCTAGGGTACTAAGTTTGGTTGCTAGGGAGAAAATTGGCATCCCATAATGATCAACCTTCAAGCCAGAAGTAAAACGGTCCAACCCCCGTGTCTCTATGATGTTCTGAAGCGGAGATATAAGGCTTTGTTTATTCCGTTGCTAGGGTACTAAGTTTGGTTGCTAGGGAGAAAAATGGCATCCCATAATGATCAACCTTCAAGCCACAAGTAAAACGGTCCAACCCCCATGTCTCTAGGACACTCTAAAGTAAAGATATTCCATCTGGGATGCTTTTATTCCCTTATATGGGCATGTTTCCTGCCCCATTATAAGTCAATGGGAAATTTTGGGGGCCTCTTACACCCCAGGGGTATAGCTTACACCCCATTGTGATGTATGTTCTTACAGAGCCTGTCAGCCACCTTAAATGTGGTAAGCCACAAGTTTCTACAAGTTTCTCACTCACAGCTATGACCTGTCAAAGTTTGTCTCAATGTTAAGTCAATGGAAATTTTGGGGTGTTCGAGACCCCCGTTTAGGAATTCGGAAGGTCCCATCAGTTAGAAAAGATATAGCACACTAAGTCAGACCAGTCTGAAGGTCTGTGGAAAATTTGGTGCATGTAGCTTGAAAGCCCTAGGACGAGTTAGTGTTTATAATTTTGGGGGGAGAAAAAGAATAATAACTAGATAGAAAAGTTTGAAGACAAACTTTATGTTGGCTTGACAAAGCCTAGCCTGAACGTTTAAAACAGATTGAGAGAAATTTAAAACAAGTTTAGTTTAGTATTATAACTTTCCGTAAACATGATACCAAAAGTTACCATGTTAGCATGTTTAGCACTAAGTTAGCATGATGTTAACATGAATTAGCATGAAGCTAGCATGATGTTAACATGAATTAGCATGAAGTTAGCATGATGCTAACATAAATTAGCATGACGCTAACATGAATTAGCATGAAGCTAACATGATGCTAACATGAATTAGCATGAAGCTAACATGAATTAGCATGAAGCTAGCATGATGCTAACATGAATTAGCATGAAGCTAGCATGATGCTAACATGAATTAGCATGAAGCTAACATGAATTAGCATGAAGCTAACATGATGCTAACATGAATTAGCATGAAGCTAGCATGATGCTAACATGAATTAACATGAAGCTAGCATGATGCTAACATGAATTAGCATGAAGCTAGCATGATGCTAACTTGAATTAGCATGAAGCTAACATGAATTAGCATGAAGCTAACATGATGCTAACATGAATTAACATGAAGCTAGCATGATGCTAACATGAATTAACATGAAGCTAGCATGATGCTAACATGAATTAGCATGAAGCTAGCATGATGCTAACATGAATTAGCATGAAGCTAGCATGATGTTAGCATGAAGCTAGCATGATGTTAGCATGAAGCTAGCATGATGCTAACATGAATTAGCATGAAGCTAGCATGATGCTAACATGAATTAGCATGAAGCTAGCATGATGCTAACATGAATTAACATGAAGCTAGCATGATGCTAACATGAATTAGCATGAAGCTAGCATGATGCTAGCATGATTAGCATGAAGCTAGCATGATGCTAGCATGATTAGCAGGAAGCTAGCATGATGTTAGCATGATTAGCATGAAGCTAACATGAATTAGCATGAAGTTAGCACGATGCTAACATGAATTAGCATGAAGCTAGCACGATGCTAACATGAATTAGCATGAAGCTAGCACGATGCTAACATGAATTAGCATGAAGCTAGCACGAAGCTAACATAAATTAGCATGAAGCTAGCACAATGCTAACATGAATTAGCATGAAGCTAGCATGATGCTAACAAGAATTAGCATGAAGCTAGCACGATGCTAACATGAATTAGCATGAAGCTAGCACGATGCTAACATGAATTAGCATGAAGCTAGCACGATGCTAACATGAATTAGCATGAAGCTAGCACGATGCTAACATGAATTAGCATGAAGCTAGCACGATGCTAACATGAATTAGCATGAAGCTAGCACGATGCTAACATGAATTAGCATGAAGCTAGCACGATGCTAACATGAATTAGCATGAAGCTAGCACGATGCTAACATGAATTAGCATGAAGCTAGCATGAAGCTAACATGAATTAGCATGAAGCTAGCACTATGCTAACATAAATTAGCATGAAGCTAGCATGAAGCTAACATGAATTAGCATGAAGTTAGCATGATGCTAACATGAATTAGTATGAAGCTAGCATGATGCTAACATGAATTAGCATGAAGCTAGCACGATGCTAACATGAATTAGCATGAAGCTAGCATGAAGCTAACATGAATTAGCATGAAGCTAGCACTATGCTAACATAAATTAGCATGAAGCTAACATGAATTAGCATGAAGTTAGCATGATGCTAACATGAATTAGTATGAAGCTAGCATGATGCTAACATGATTAGCATGAAGTTAGCAAGATTTATTATGAAATTAGCATAAAGCTAGCACGAAACTAGCATGAAGCTAGTATGACTTAGCATGGAGCTAGCATAAGGCTAACATGACCAAAAGACCCAACCCCCATGTCTCTATGATGTTCGGATCCAGAGATATAAGGCTTTGTTTATTATGTTGCTAGGGTGCTCATATTTGGTTGCTAGGGGCGTGGCTTAATACCTCAATAAGAATCCTCCGAGACTGATTGGATGCCTGAGTAAAATGAGCCCACCCCTATGTCTCTGTGACACTGTGCTGCAAAGATATCCATCTGGGCATTTTATAATGGCAGTCTATGGGATATGTTGCTAGGGTGCCCAAAAATGGTTGCTAGGGGCGTGGCTTAATAGCTATGGGGCGATCCTGAGAGACTGATTGGATGCCTGACTAAATTGAGCCCACCCCCATGTCTCTACGACACTCTAAAGTGAAGATATTCCATCTGGGACGCTTTTATTCCCTTATATGGACATGTTCCCTGCCCCATTATAAGTCAATGGGGAAATTTGGGTGCCCCTTACACCCCAGGGGTGAAACCTACACCCCAATGTGAGGCATGTTCTTACAGAGCCTGCCAGCCTCTTCAAATGTGGTAACCCAGAAGTTTCTACAAATTTCTCGCTCGCAGCTATGACCCGTCAAAGTTTGTCGCAATGTTAAGTCAATGGAAAATTTGGGGTGTTTGAGCGCCCCGTTTAGGAATTCGGTAGGTCCCATCAGTTAGAAAAGTCATAGCACGCTAAGTCAGACCAGTCTGAAGACTTTTGGAAAGTTTGGTGAATGTAGCTTGAAAGCTCTAGGAGGAGTTACAGTCAAAAATTTTGGGGATCAGAAGAATAATAATAATAATAATAACTAGATAGGTACATTTCCTGAAGAAAATGTGAGTGGTGCTTGCCGTGGCAAGTTTCGTGGGACAATTTATGATTATACTCCAAGCCAAAGTCAAACGATCCAACCCCCGTGTCTCTACGATGTTCTGATGCGGAGATATAAGGCTTTGTTTACTCTGTTGCTAGGGTACTGTATTTGGTTGCTAGGGAAAAAAATGGCATCCACTAGTGATTACCCTCCGAGTCACGAGTCAAACGGTCCAACCCCCGTGTCTCTACGATGTTCTGATGCGGAGATATAAGGCTTTGTTTACTCTGTTGCTAGGGTACTGTATTTGGTTACTAGGGAAAAAAATTGCATCCACTAGTGATTACCCTCCGAGTCATGAGTCAAACGGTCCAACCCCCGTGTCTCTACGATGTTCTGATGCGGAGATATAAGGCTTTGTTTACTCTGTTGCTAGGGTACTGTATTTGGTTGCTAGGGGCGTGGCTTGGGAGTGGCCAATGATGAGCCCAGTGATTACACTCCGAGTCACAAGTAAAACGGTCCAACCCCCGTGTCTCTACGATGTTCTGATGCGGAGATATAAGGCTTTGTTTACTCTGTTGCTAGGGTACTGTATTTGGTTGCTAGGGGCGTGGCTTGGGAGTGGCCAATGATGTGCCCAGTGATTACACTACGAGTCACAAGTAAAACGGTCCAACCCCCGTGTCTCTACGATGTTCTGATGTGGAGATATAAGGCTTTGTTTACTCTGTTGCTAGGGTACTGTATTTGGTTGCTAGGGGCGTGGCTTGGGAGTGGCCAATGATGTGCCCAGTGATTACACTCCGAGTCACAAGTAAAACGGTCCAAACCCCGTGTCTCTACGATGTTCTGATGCGGAGATATAAGGCTTTGTTTATTCGGTTGCTAGGGTGCTCAAAAGTGGTTGCTAGGGGCGTGGCTTAGTAAGTCTGTAAGGATCCTGAGAGACTGATTGGATGCCTGAGTAAAATGAGCTCACCCCCATGTCTCTATGACACTGTGGTGCAAAGATATCCATCCGGGCATTTTATAATGGCAGTCTATGGTATAGGTTGCTAGGGTGCCCAAAATGGTTGCTATGGTAACCTTACACCCCATTGTGGGGGACGTCCTGACAGAGTCTAGCACCCTCTTCAAATTTAGTAACCCACATGTTTCTATGAAATCCTGGCTCGGACCTATGACCCGTCAAAATTTTTGCAATGGTAAGTCTATGGGATTTTGCCCCATTGACTTTTCATTGGGGCACTTTTGGGCACCTCTTACACCCCAGGGGTACAACTTACACCCCATTGTGATTCATGTTCTTACAGAGCCTACCACCCTCTTCAAATGTTGTAACCCACATGTTTCTACAAAATCCTCCAGCGGAGCTATGACTCGTCAAAGTTGGGCGCAATGTTAAGTCAATGGGATTTTTTGGGTGGTTTTTCGCCCCCCTTTCGGAAATCCTGCACCCGATCGCTTATAAAAGTCATAGCACACCTCTCCTCAATAAGCCGGTCGATTTGAGCCCTAATTTATGGGTCTACGACAAAGCGTGCGGGACGAGTTACGCGCCGAAAAAGTGTCCAGAAAAAGAAGAATAATAATAATAATAATAACTAGATAGGTACATTTCCTGAAGAAAATGTGAGTGGTGCTTGCCGTGGCAAAATTCTGGGGACCATACATGATTATACTCCAAGCCAAAAGTAAAACGATCCAACTCCCGTGTCTCTACGATGTTCTGATGCGGAGATATAAGGCTTTGTTTACTCTGTTGCTAGGGTACTGTATTTGGTTGATAGGGGAAAAATTGGCATCCCATAGTGATTACACTCTGAGTCACGAGTCAAACGGTCCAACCTCCGTGTCTCTACGATTATCTGATACGGAGATATAAGGCTTTGTTTACTCTGTTGCTAGGGTACTGTATTTGGTTGCTAGGGGAAAAAGTGGCATCCCATAGTGATTACACTCTGAGTCACGAGTCAAACGGTCCAACCCCCGTGTCTCTACGATGTTCTGATGCGGAGATATAAGGATTTGTTTACTCTGTTGCTAGGGTACTGTATTTGGTTGCTAGGGGAAAAAATGGCATCCCATAATGATTACACTCTGAGTCACGAGTCAAACGGTCCAACTCCCGTGTCTGTACGATGTTCTGATGTGGAGATATAAGGCTTTGTTTACTCTGTTGCTAGGGTACTGTATTTGGTTGCTAGGGAAAAAATTGGCATCCCATAGTGATTACACTCTGAGTCACGAGTCAAACGGTCCAACCCCCGTGTCTCTACGATGTTCTGATGCGGAGATATAAGGCTTTGTTTACTCTGTTGCTAGGGTACTGTATTTGGTTGCTAGGGAAAAAAATGGCATCCCATAATGATTACACTCTGAGTCACGAGTCATACGGTCCAACCCCCGTGTCTCTACGATGTTCTGATGCGGAGATATAAGGCTTTGTTTATTCGGTTGCTAGGGTACTGTATTTGGTTGCTAGGGAAAATTTTGACATCCCATAATGATTACACTCTGAGTCACGAGTCAAACGGTCCAACTCCCGTGTCTGTACGATGTTCTGATGTGGAGATATAAGGCTGTGTTTATCCGGTTGCTAGGGTACTGTATTTGGTTGCTAGGGAAAAAAATGGCATCCCATAATGATTACACTCTGAGTCACGAGTCATACGGTCCAACCCCCGTGTCTCTACGATGTTCTGATGCGGAGATATAAGGCTTTGTTTATTCGGTTGCTAGGGTACTGTATTTGGTTGCTAGGGAAAATTTTGACATCCCATAATGATTACACTCTGAGTCACGAGTCAAACGGTCCAACTCCCGTGTCTGTACGATGTTCTGATGTGGAGATATAAGGCTGTGTTTATCCGGTTGCTAGGGTACTGTATTTGGTTGCTAGGGAAAAATTTGGCATCCCATAATGATTACACTCTGAGTCACGAGTCATACGGTCCAACCCCCGTGTCTCTACGATGTTCTGATGCGGAGATATAAGGCTTTGTTTATTCGGTTGCTAGGGTACTGTATTTGGTTGCTAGGGAAAATTTTGACATCCCATAATGATTACACTCTGAGTCACGAGTCAAACGGTCCAACTCCCGTGTCTGTACGATGTTCTGATGTGGAGATATAAGGCTGTGTTTATCCGGTTGCTAGGGTACTGTATTTGGTTGCTAGGGAAAATTTTGACATCCCATAGTGATTACCCTCCGAGTCACGAGTCAAACGGTCCAACCCCCGTGTCTCTACGATGTTCTGATGCGGAGATATAAGGCTTTGTTTACGCTGTTGCTAGGGTACTGTATTTGGTTGCTAGGGAAATATTTGACATCCCATAGTGATTACCCGCCGAGTCACCAGTCAAACGGTCCAACCCCCGTGTCTCTATGATGTTCTGATGCGGAGATATAAGGCTTTGTTTACTCTGTTGCTAGGGTACTGTATTTGGTTGCTAGGTAAAAAATTGGCATCCCATAATGATTACACTCCGAGTCACGAGTCAAACGGTCCAACCCCCGTGTCTCTACGATGTTCTGATGCGGAGATATAAGGCTTTGTTTACTCTGTTGCTAGGGTACTGTATTTGGTTGCTAGGGAAAAAATTGGCATCCCATAATGATTACACTCCGAGTCACGAGTCAAACGGTCCAACCCCCGTGTCTCTACGATGTTCTGATGCGGAGATATAAGGCTTTGTTTACTCTGTTGCTAGGGTACTGTATTTGGTTGCTAGGGAAAAAATTGGCATCCCATAATGATTACACGCCGAGTCACGAGTCAAACGGTCCAACCCCCGTGTCTCTATGATGTTCTGATGCAGAGATATAACTGTTTGAATTTTATGTTGCTAGGGTGCTCAAAAGTGGTTGCTAGGGGCGTGGCTTAAAACTTTGGGAATATCCTGATAGACTGATTGGATGTCTGAGTAAAATGAGCCCACCCCCTTGTCTTTACGACATTGTAAAGCAAAGATATCCCATCTGGAACTTTTTTATTCCCTTATATGGGCATGTTTCCTGCCCCATTATAAGTCAATGGGAAAATTCGGGTGCCTTCTGATGCGGAGATATAAGGCTGTGTTTATCCGGTTGCTAGGATACTGTATTTGGTTGCTAGGGAAAAAATTTCCATCCACTAGTGATTACATGACGAGTCACAAGTAAAATGGTCCAACCCCTGTGTCTCTACGATGTTCTGCTGCGGAGATGTAAGGCTTTGTTTACACTGTTGCTAGGGTACTGTATTTGGTTGCTAGGGGGGAAATTGGCATCCCATAGTGATTACACTCTGAGTCACAAGTCAAACGATCCAACCCTGTGTCTCTACGATGTTCTGATGCGGAGATATAAGGCTTTGTTAACTCTGTTGCTAGGGTACTGAATTTGGTTGCTAGGGAAAAAATTGGCATCCCATAATGATTACACTCCGAGTCACTAGTCAAACGGTCCAACCCCCGTGTCTCTACGATGTTCTGATGTGGAGATATAAGGCTGTGTTTACTCTGTTGCTAGGGTACTGTATTTGGTTGCTAGGGAAAAAAATGGCATCCCATAATGATTTCACTCCGAGTCACGAGTCAAACGGTCCAACCCCCGTGTCTCTACGATGTTCTGATGCGGAGATATAAGGCTTTGTTTACTCTGTTGCTAGGGTACGGTATTTGGTTGCTAGGGAAAAAAATGGCACCCCATAATGATTACACTCTGAGTCACGAGTCAAACGGTCCAACCCCCGTGTCTCTACGATCTTCTGATGCGGAGATATAAGGCTTTGTTTACTCTGTTGCTAGGGTACTGTATTTGGTTGCTAGGGAAAAAAATGGCATCCCATAGTGATTACACGCCGAGTCACGAGTCAAACGGTCCAACCCCCGTGTCTCTACGATGTTCTGATGCGGAGATATAAGGCTTTGTTTACTCTGTTGCTAGGGTACTGTATTTGGTTGCTAGGGAAAAAATTGGCATCCCATAATAATTACACTCCGAGTCACGAGTCAAACGGTCCAACCCCCGTGTCTCTACGATGTTCTGATGCGGAGATATAAGGCTTTGTTTACTCTGTTGCTAGGGTACTGTATTTGGTTGCTAGGGAAAAAATTGGCATCCCATAATAATTACACTCCGAGTCACGAGTCAAACGGTCCAACCCCCGTGTCTCTACGATGTTCTGATGCGGAGATATAAGGCTTTGTTTACTCTGTTGCTAGGGTACTGTATTTGGTTGCTAGGGAAAAAATTGGCATCCCATAATAATTACACTCCGAGTCACGAGTCAAACGGTCCAACCCCCGTGTCTCTACGATGTTCTGATGTGGAGATATAAGGCTTTGTTTACTCTGTTGCTAGGGTACTGTATTTGGTTGCTAGGGAAAAAATTGGCATCCCATTTAAGTTGCTAGGGTGCTCAAAAGTGGTTGCTAGGGGCGTGGCTTAATACCTATGTAAGGATCCTGAGAGACTGATTGGGTGCCTGAGTAAAATGAGCCCACCCCCATGTCTCTGTGACAGTGTGATGCAAAGATATCCATCTGGGCATTTTATAATGGCAGTCTATGGGAGATGTTGCTAGGGTGCCCAAAATTGTTGCTAGGGGCGTGGCTTAATAGCTCTGGGATGATCCTGAGAGACTGATTGGATGCCCGAGTGAAATGAGCCCACCCACTTATCTCTACAACACTGTAAAGCAAAGATATCCCATCTGGAAATGTTTTATTCCCTTATATGGGCATGTTTCCTGCCCCATTATAAGTCAATGGGAATTTTTGGGTGCCTCTTACACCCCAGGGGTACAACTTACACCCCATTGTGATCCATGTTCTTACAGAGCCTACCACCCTCTTCAAATGTTGTAACCCACATGTTTCTATAAAATCCTCGAGCGGAGCTATGACCTGTCAAAGTTGGGCGCAATGTTAAGTCAATGGGATTTTTCGGGTGGTTTTTCGCCCCCCTTTCAGAAATCCTGCACCCGATCCCTTATAAAAGTCATAGCACACCTCTCCTCAATAAACCGGTCAATTTGAGCCCTCATTCATGTGTCTACGACAAACCGTGCGGGACGAGTTACGCGCCGAAATTTTGTCCAGATATAAAAATAATAATAATAATAATAAGTATGAGCAATAGTAATAGTGATGCCTTGCATAAATGCAAGCACCACTAATAATAATAAGCTTAGATCGAAGAACAGTATGTTGGCTTTGTCAAGCCAACATAATAATAATAAGTTTAATAGCAATAACAATATATTGGCTTTTTCAAAGCCAACATAATAATAATAACTAGATAGGTACATTTCCTGAAGAAAATGTGAAGTGGTGCTTGCCGTGGCAAATTTCGGGGGACAAAATATTCTAAGAGTGATTTTACACGCAGTCAAAAGTAAAATGATTAAACCCCTGTGTCTCTACAATGTTCTGATGCAGAGATATAAGGCTTTGTTTACTCTGTTGCTACGGTACTGTATTTGGTTGCTAGGGAAAAATTTGGCATCCCATAGTGATTACACACTGAGTCACGAGTCAAACGGTCCAACCCCCGTGTCTCTACGATGTTCTGATGCGGAGATATAAGGCTTTGTTTACTCTGTTGCTAGGGTACTGTATTTGGTTGCTAGGGAAAAAAATGGCATCCCATAGTGATTACACGCCGAGTCACGAGTGAAACGGTCCAACCCCCGTGTCTCTACGATGTTCTGATGCGGAGATATAAGGCTTTGTTTACTCTGTTGCTTGGGTACTGTATTTGGTTGCTAGGGAAAAAATTGGCATCCCATAGTGATTACACTCTGAGTCACGAGTCAAACGGTCCAACCCCCGTGTCTCTACGATGTTCTGATGAGGAGATATAAGGCTTTGTTTACTCTGTTGCTACGGTACTGTATTTGGTTGCTAGGGAAAAATTTGGCATCCCATAGTGATTACACACTGAGTCACGAGTCAAACGGTCCAACCCCCGTGTCTCTACGATGTTCTGATGCGGAGATATAAGGCTTTGTTTACTCTGTTGCTAGGGTACTGTATTTGGTTGCTAGGGGAAAAATTGGCATCCCATAGTGATTACACTCTGAGTCACGAGTCAAACGGTCCAACCCCCGTGTCTCTACGATGTTCTGATGAGGAGATATAAGGCTTTGTTTACTCTGTTGCTACGGTACTGTATTTGGTTGCTAGGGAAAAAATTGGCATCCCATAGTGATTACACGCCGAGTCACGAGTCAAACGGTCCAACCCCCGTGTCTCTACGATGTTCTGATGCGGAGATATAAGGCTTTGTTTACTCTGTTGCTAGGGTACTGTATTTGGTTGCTAGGGAAAAAATTGGCATCCCATAGTGATTACACGCCGAGTCACGAGTCAAACGGTCCAACCCCCGTGTCTCTACGATGTTCTGATGCTGAGAGATAAGGCTTTGTTTACTCTGTTGCTTGGGTACTGTATTTGGTTGCTAGGGAAAAAATTGGCATCCCATAGTGATTACACTCTGAGTCACGAGTCAAACGGTCCAACCCCCGTGTCTCTACGATGTTCTGATGCGGAGATATAAGGCTTTGTTTACTCTGTTGCTACGGTACTGTATTTGGTTGCTAGGGAAAAATTTGGCATCCCATAGTGATTACACACTGAGTCACGAGTCAAACGGTCCAACCCCCGTGTCTCTACGATGTTCTGATGCGGAGATATAAGGCTTTGTTTACTCTGTTGCTAGGGTACTGTATTTGGTTGCTAGGGGAAAAATTGGCATCCCATAGTGATTACACTCTGAGTCACGAGTCAAACGGTCCAACCCCCGTGTCTCTACGATGTTCTGATGAGGAGATATAAGGCTTTGTTTACTCTGTTGCTACGGTACTGTATTTGGTTGCTAGGGAAAAAATTGGCATCCCATAGTGATTACACGCCGAGTCACGAGTCAAACGGTCCAACCCCCGTGTCTCTACGATGTTCTGATGCGGAGATATAAGGCTTTGTTTACTCTGTTGCTAGGGTACTGTATTTGGTTGCTAGGGAAAAAATTTGCATCCCATAGTGATTACACGCCGAGTCACGAGTCAAACGGTCCAACCCCCGTGTCTCTACGATGTTCTGATGCTGAGATATAAGGCTTTGTTTACTCTGTTGCTAGGGTACTGTATTTGGTTGCTAGGGAAAAAATTGGCATCCCATAGTGATTACACTCTGAGTCACGAGTCAAACGGTCCAACCCCCGTGTCTCTACGATGTTCTGATGCGGAGATATAAGGCTTTGTTTACTCTGTTGCTAGGGTACTGTATTTGGTTGCTAGGGAAAAAAATGGCATCCCATAATGATTACACTCTGAGTCATGAGTCAAACGGTCCAACCCCCGTGTCTCTACGATGTTCGGATGCCGAGATATAACTGTTTGAATTTTATGTTGCTAGGGTGCTCAAAAGTGGTTGCTAGGGGCGTGGCTTATATCTATGTAAGTATCCTGAGAGACTGATTGGATGCCTGAGTAAAATGAGCCCACCCCCATGTCTCTATGACACTGTGGTGCAAAGATATCCATCTGGGCATTTTATAATGGCAGTCTATGGGAGATGTTGCTAGGGTGCCCAAAATTGTTGCTAGGGGCGTGGCTTAATAGCTATGGGATGATCCTGAGAGACTGATTGGATGCCCGAGTAAAATGAGCCCACCCACTTATCTCTACGACACTGTAAAGCAAAGATATCCCATCAGGAACGATTTTATTCCCTTATATGGGCGTGTTCCCTGCCCCATTATAAGTCAATGGGGAATTTCGGGTGCCTCTTACACCCCAGGGGTACAACTTACACCCCAATGTGATGTATGTTCTTACAGAGTCTACCACCCTCTTCAAATGTTGTAACCTACATGTTTTTACAAAATCCTCGAACGGAGCTATGACCCGTCAAAGTTGGGCGCAATGTTAAGTCAATGGGATTTTTCGGGTGGTTTTTCGCCCCCCTTTCGAAAATCCTGCACCCGATCCCTTATAAAAGTCATAGCACACCTCTCCTCAATAAACCGGTCAATTTGAGCCCTCTTTCATGGGACTACGGCAAACCGTGCGGGACAAGTTAGGTGCCGAAAAAGTGTCCAGATATAAGAAGAAGAATAACTAGATAGGTACATTTCCTGAAGAAAATGTGAGTGGTGCTTGCCGTGGCAAATTTCGGGGGATAATTTAAGATTATACTCCAAGCCAAAAGTAAAACGGTCCAACCCCTGTGTCTCTACGATGTTCTGATGCAGAGATATAAGGCTTTGTTTACTCTGTTGCTAGGGTACTGTATTTGGTTGCTAGGGAAAAAATTGGCATCCACTAGTGATTACACTCCGAGTCACGAGTCAAACTGTCCAAACCCCATGTCTCTACGATGTTCTGATGCGGAGATATAAGGCTTTGTTTACTCTGTTGCTAGGGTACTGTATTTGGTTGCTAGGGAAAAAAATGGCATCCACTAGTGATTACCCTCCGAGTCATGAGTCAAACGGTCCAACCCCCGTGTCTCTACGATGTTCTGATGCGGAGATATAAGGCTTTGTTTACTCTGTTGCTAGGGTACTGTATTTGGTTGCTAGGGAAAAAAATGGCATCCACTAGTGATTACCCTCCGAGTCATGAGTCAAACGGTCCAACCCCCGTGTCTCTACGATGTTCTGATGCGGAGATATAAGGCTTTGTTTACTCTGTTGCTAGGGTACTGTATTTGGTTGCTAGGGAAAAAAATGGGATCCACTAGTGATTACCCTCCGAGTCACGAGTCAAACGGTCCAAACCCCATGTCTCTACGATGTTCTGATGCGGAGATATAAGGCTTTGTTTACTCTGTTGCTAGGGTACTGTATTTCGTTGCTAGGGAAAAAAATGGCATCCACTAGTGATTACCCTCCGAGTCATGAGTCAAACGGTCCAACCCCCGTGTCTCTACGATGTTCTGATGCGGAGATATAAGGCTTTGTTTACTCTGTTGCTAGGGTACTGTATTTGGTTGCTAAGGGAAAAAATGACATCCACTGGTGATTACCCTCCGAGTCACGAGTCAAACGATCCAACCCCCGTGTCTCTACGATGTTCTGATGCGGAGATATAAGGCTTTGTTTACTCTGTTGCTAGGGTACTGTATTTGGTTGCTAGGGGAAAAAATGGCATCCACTAGTGATTACTCTCCGAGTCACGAGTCAAACGGTCCGAACCCCATGTCTCTACGATGTTCTGATGCGGAGATATAAGGCTTTGTTTACTCTGTTGCTAGGGTACTGTATTTGGTTGTTAGGGAAAAAAATGGCATCCACTAGTGATTACCCTCCGAGTCATGAGTCAAACGGTCCAACCCCCGTGTCTCTACGATGTTCTGATGCGGAGATATAAGGCTTTGTTTACTCTGTTGCTAGGGTACTGTATTTGGTTGCTAAGGAAAAAAATGGCATCCACTAGTGATTACCCTCCGAGTCACGAGTCAAACGATCCAACCCCCGTGTCTCTACGATGTTCTGATGCGGAGATATAAGGCTTTGTTTACTCTGTTGCTAGGGTACTGTATTTGGTTGCTAGGGGAAAAAATGGCATCCACTAGTGATTACCCTCCGAGTCACGAGTCAAATGGTCCAAACCCCGTGTCTTTACGATGTTCTGATGCGGAGATATAAGGCTTTGTTTACTCTGTTGCTAGGGTACTGTATTTGGTTGCTAGGGAAAAAAATGGCATCCACTAGTGATTACCCTCCGAGTCACGAGTCAAACGGTCCAACCCCCGTGTCTCTACGATGTTCTGATGCGGAGATATAAGGCTTTGTTTACTCTGTTGCTAGGGTACTGTATTTGGTTGCTAGGGAAAAAAATGGCATCCACTAGTGATTACCCTCCGAGTCATGAGTCAAACGGTCCAACCCCCGTGTCTCTACGATGTTCTGATGCGGAGATATAAGGCTTTGTTTACTCTGTTGCTATGGTACTGTATTTGGTTGCTAGGGAAAAAAATGGGATCCACTAGTGATTACCCTCCGAGTCACGAGTCAAACGGTCCAAACCCCATGTCTCTACGATGTTCTGATGCGGAGATATAAGGCTTTGTTTACTCTGTTGCTAGGGTACTGTATTTGGTTGCTAGGGAAAAAAATGGCATCCACTAGTGATTACCCTCCGAGTCATGAGTCAAACGGTCCAACCCCCATGTCTCTACGATGTTCTGATGCGGAGATATAAGGCTTTGTTTACTCTGTTGCTAGGGTACTGTATTTGGTTGCTAGGGGCGTGGCTTGGGAGTGGCCAATGATGAGCCCAGTGATTACACTCTGAGTCACGAGTCAAACGGTCCAAACCCCGTGTCTCTACGATGTTCTGATGCGGAGATATAAGGCTTTGTTTACTCTGTTGCTAGGGTACTGTATTTGGTTGCTAGGGGCGTGGCTTGGGAGTGGCCAATGATGTGCCCAGTGATTACACTCCGAGTCACAAGTAAAACGGTCCAACCCCCGTGTCTCTACGATGTTCTGATGTGGAGATATAAGGCTTTGTTTACTCTGTTGCTAGGGTACTGTATTTGGTTGCTAGGGGCGTGGCTTGGGAGTGGCCAATGATGTGCCCAGTGATTACACTCCGAGTCACAAGTAAAACGGTCCAAACCCCGTGTCTCTACGATGTTCTGATGCGGAGATATAAGGCTTTGTTTATTCGGTTGCTAGGGTGCTCAAATTTGGTTGCTAGGGTCGTGGCTTGGGAGTGGCCAATGATGTGCCCAATTGTTACACCCCTAGTCACAAGTAAAACGGTCCAAACCCCGTGTCTCTACGATGTTCTGATGCGGAGATATAAGGCTTTGTTTATTCGGTTGCTAGGGTGCTCAAATTTGGTTGCTAGGGGCGTGGCTTGGGAGTGGCCAATGATGTGCCAATTGTTACACCCCTAGTCACAAGTAAAACGGTCCAACCCCCGTGTCTCTACGATGTTCTGATGCCGAGATATAACTGTTTGAATTTTATGTTGCTAGGGTGCTCAAAAGTGGTTGCTAGGGGCGTGGCTTAATACCTATGTAAGGATCCTGAGAGACTGATTGGATGTCTGAGTAAAATGAGCCCACCCCCATGTCTCTATGACACTGTGGCGCAAAGATATCCATCTGGGCATTTTATAATGGCAGTCTATGGGAGATGTTGCTAGGGTGCCCAAAATTGTTGCTAGGGGCGTGGCTTAATAGCTCTGGGATGATCCTAAGAGACTGATTGGATGCCCGAGTAAAATGAGCCCACCCACTTATCTCTACGACACTGTAAAGCAAAGATATCTCATCTGGAACTGTTTTATTCCCTTATATGGGCATGTTTCCTGCCCCATTATAAGTCAATGGGAATTTTCGGGTGTCGCTTACACCCCAGGGGTACAACTTACACCCCATTGTGATCCATGTTCTTACAGAGTCTACCACCCTCTTCAAATGTTGTAACCCACATGTTTCTACAAAATCCTTGAGCGGAGCTATGACCCATCAAAGTTGGGCGTAATGTTAAGTCAATGGGATTTTTTGGGTGGTTTTTCGCCCCCCTTTCGAAAACCTTGCACCCGATCGCTTATAAAAGTCATAGCAGACGTGTCCTCAATTAGCCGGTCGTTTTGAGCACTGTTTCATTGGTCTACGACAAACCGTGCGGGACGAGTTACGCGCCGAAAAAGTGTCCAGATATAAGAATAATAAATAAATAAATAATAAGTATGAGCAATAATAATAGTGATGCCTTGCATAAATGCAAGCACCACTAACTAGATAGAAAAGTTTGAAGACAAACTTTATGTTGGCTTGACAAAGCCTAGCCTGAACGTTTAAAACAGATTGAGAGAAATTTAAAACAAGTTTAGTTTAGGATTATAACTTTCCGTAAACATGATACCAAAAGTTACCATGTTAGCATGTTTAGCACTAAGTTAGCATGATTCTAACATGAATTAGCATGAAGCTAGCATGATGCAAACATGAATTAGCATGAAGCTAGCATGATGCTAACATGAATTAGCATGAAGCTAACATGATGCTAACATGAATTAGCATGAAGCTAGCATGATGCTTACATGAATTAGCATGAAGCTAACATGATGCTAACATAAATTAGCATGAAGCTAGCATGATGCTAACATGAATTAGCATTAAGCTAGCATGATGCTAACATGAATTAGCATGAAGCTAGCATGATGCTAACATGAATTAGCATGAAGCTAGCATGATGCTAACATGAATTAGCATGAAGCTAGCATGATGCTAACATGAATTAGCATTGTGCTAACATGAATTAGCATGAAGCTAGCACGATGCTAACATGAATTAGCATGAAGCTAGCACGATGCTAACATGAATTAGCATGAAGCTAGCACGATGCTAACATGAATTAGCATGAAGCTAGCACGATGCTAACATGAATTAGCATTGTGCTAACATGAATTAGCATGAAGCTAGCATGATGCTAGCATGATTAGCATGAAGCTAGCATGAAGCTAACATGAATTAGCATGAAGCTAGCACGACGCTAACATGAATTAGCATGAAGTTAGCACAACGTTAACATGAGTTAGCATGAAGCTAGCACGACGTTAACATGAATTAGCATGAAGCTAGCACGACGTTAACATGAATTAGCATGAAGCTAGCACGACGCTAACATGAATTAGCATGAAGCTAGCACGACGCTAACTTGAATTAGCATGAAGCAAGCACGACGCTAACATGAATTAGCATGAAGCTAGCACGACGCTAACATGAATTAGCATGAAGCTAGCACGATGCTAACATGAATTAGCATGAAGCTAGCACGACGCAAACATGAATTAGCATGAAGCTAGCACGACGCTAACATGAATTAGCATGAAGCTAGCACGACGCTAACATGAATTAGCATGAAGCTAGCACGACGCTAACATGAATTAGCATGAAGCTAGCACGATGCTAACATGAATTAGCATGAAGCTAGCACGATGCTAACATGAATTAGCATGAAGCTAGCACGATGCTAACATGAATTAGCATGAAGCTAGCACGATGCTAACATGAATTAGCATGAAGCTAGCACGATGCTAACAAGAATTAGCATGAAGCTAGCACGATGCTAACATGAATTAGCATGAAGCTAGCATGAAGCTAACATGAATTAGCATGAAGCTAGCATGATTTATTATGAAATTAGCATAAAGCTAGCACGAAACTAGCATGAAGCTAGTATGACTTAGCATGGAGCTAGCATAAGGCTAACATGACCAAAAGACCCAACCCCCATGTCTCTATGATTTTCGGATCCAGAGATATAAGGCTTTGTTTATTATGTTGCTAGGGTGCTCATATTTGGTTGCTAGGGGCGTGGCTTAATACCTCAATAAGAATCCACCGAGACTGATTGGATGCCTGAGTAAAATGAGCCCACCCCCATGTCTCTGTGACACTGTGCTGCAAAGATATCCATCTCGGCATTTTATAATGGCAGTCTATGGGATATGTTGCTAGGGTGCCCAAAAATGGTTGCTAGGGGCGTGGCTTAATAGCTATGGGGCGATCCTGAGAGACTGATTGGATGCCTGAGTAAAATGAGTCCACCCCCATGTCTCTATGACACTGTAAAGCGAAGATATTCCATCTGGGACGCTTTTATTCCCTTATATGGGCATGTTTCCTGCCCCGTTATAAGTCAATGGGGAATTTTGGGGGCCTCTTACACCCAAGGGGTACAGCTTACACCCCAATGTGAGGTATGTTCTCACAGTGCCTGCCAGCCTCTTGAAAAGTGGTAACCCACAAGTTTCTACAAATTTCTCGCTTGCAGCTATGACCCGTCAAAGTTTGTCGCAATGTTAAGTAAATGGGACTTTTCCGAAGTTTTATGTCCCGTTTTAGGAATTCTGTAAGTCGGATCCCATCAAAAAGATATAGCACACTTCTTTAGACCAGTCAGAATGTCCGTGGAAAATTTCGTGGATGTAGCTTGAAAGCTGTCGGACGAGTTAGCCGCAGAAATTTTAGTCTCAGAAGAAGAAGAAGAAGAAGAAGAAGAAGAATAACTAGATAGGTACATTTCCTGAAGAAAATGTGAGTGGTGCTTGCCGTGGCAAGTTTCGTGGGACAATTTATGATTATACTCCAAGCCAAAAGTCAAACGATCCAACCCCCGTGTCTCTACGATGTTCTGATGCGGAGATATAAGGCTTTGTTTAGTCTGTTGCTAGGGTACTGTATTTGGTTGCTAGGGAAAAAATGGCATCCACTAGTGATTACCCTCCGAGTCACGAGTCAAACGGTCCAACCCCCGTGTCTCTACGATGTTCTGATGCGGAGATATAAGGCTTTGTTTACTCTGTTGCTAGGGTACTGTATTTGGTTGCTAGGGAAAAAAATAGCATCCACTAGTGATTACCCTCCGAGTCATGAGTCAAACGGTCCAACCCCCGTGTCTCTACGATGTTCTGATGCGGAGATATAAGGCTTTGTTTACTCTGTTGCTAGGGTACTGTATTTGGTTGCTAGGGAAAAAAATGGGATCCACTAGTGATTACCCTCCGAGTCACGAGTCAAACGGTCCAAACCCCATGTCTCTACGATGTTCTGATGCGGAGATATAAGGCTTTGTTTACTCTGTTGCTAGGGTACTGTATTTGGTTGCTAGGGAAAAAAATGTCATCCACTAGTGATTACCCTCCGAGTTATGAGTCAAACGGTCCAACCCCCATGTCTCTACGATGTTCTGATGCGGAGATATAAGGCTTTGTTTACTCTGTTGCTAGGGTACTGTATTTGGTTGCTAGGGGCGTGGCTTGGGAGTGGCCAATGATGAGCCCAGTGATTACACTCCGAGTCACAAGTAAAACGGTCCAACCCCCGTGTCTCTACAATGTTCTGATGCGGAGATATAAGGCTTTGTTTACTCTGTTGCTAGGGTACTGTATTTGGTTGCTAGGGGCGTGGCTTGGGAGTGGCCAATGATGTGCCCAGTGATTACACTCCGAGTCACAAGTAAAACGGTCCAAACCCCGTGTCTCTACGATGTTCTGATGCGGAGATATAAGGCTTTGTTTATTCGGTTGCTAGGGTGCTCAAATTTGGTTGCTAGGGGCGTGGCTTGGGAGTGGCCAATGATGTGCCCAATTGTTACACCCCTAGTCACAAGTAAAACGGTCCAACCCCCGTGTCTCTACGATGTTCTGATGCCGAGATATAAGGCTTTGTTTACTCTGTTGCTAGGGTACTGTATTTGGTTGCTAGGGGCGTGGCTTGGGAGTGGCCAATGATGTGCCCAGTGATTACACTCCGAGTCACAAGTAAAACGGTCCAAACCCCGTGTCTCTACGATGTTCTGATGCGGAGATATAAGGCTTTGTTTATTCAGTTGCTAGGGTGCTCAAATTTGGTTGCTAGGGGCGTGGCTTGGGAGTGGCCAATGATGTGCCCAATTGTTACACCCCTAGTCACAAGTAAAACGGTCCAACCCCCGTGTCTCTACGATGTTCTGATGCCGAGATATAACTGTTTGTATTTTATGTTGCTAGGGTGCTCAAAAGTGGTTGCTAGGGGCGTGGCTTAGTAAGTCTGTAAGGATCCTGAGAGACTGATTGGATGCCTGAGTAAAATGAGCCCACCCCCATGTCTCTATGACACTGTGGTGCAAAGATATCCATCCGGGCATTTTATAATGGCAGTCTATGGTATAGGTTGCTAGGGTGCCCAAAATGGTTGCTATGGTAACCTTACACCCCATTGTGGGGGACGTCCTGACAGAGTCTAGCACCCTCTTCAAATTTAGTAACCCACATGTTTCTATGAAATCCTGGCTCGGACCTATGACCCGTCAAAATGTTTGCAATGGTAAGTCTATGGGATTTTGCCCCATTGACTTTTCATTGGGGCACTTTTGGGCACCTCTTACACCCCAGGGGTACAACTTACACCCCATTGTGATCCATGTTCTTACAGAGCCTACCACCCTCTTCAAATGTTGTAACCCACATGTTTCTACAAAATCCTCGAGCGGAGCTATGACTCGTCAAAGTTGGGCGCAATGTTAAGTCAATGGGATTTTTCGGGTGGTTTTTCGCCCTCCTTTCGGAAATCCTGCATCCGATCGCTTATAAAAGTCATAGCACACCTCTCCTCAATAAGCCGGTCGATTTGAGCCCTCTTTCATGGGTCTACGACAAACCGTGCGGGACGAGTTAGGTGCCGAAAAAACGTGCAGATGTAAGAATAAAATATAACTAGATAGGTACATTTCCTGAAGAAAATGTGAGTGGTGCTTGCCGTGGCAAAATTCTGGGGAACGTATATGATTATACTCCAAGCCAAAAGTAAAACAATCCAACTCCCGTGTCTCTACGATGTTCTGATGCGGAGATATAAGGCTGTGTTTATCCGGTTGCTAGGGTACTGTATTTGGTTGCTAGGGAAAAAATTTCCATCCACTAGTGATTACATGCCGAGTCACAAGTAAAATGGTCCAACCCCTGTGTCTCTACGATGTTCTGCTGCGGAGATGTAAGGCTTTGTTTACACTGTTGCTAGGGTACTGTATTTGGTTGCTAGGGGGGAAATTGGCATCCCATAGTGATTATACACTGAGTCACAAGTCAATCGATCCAACCCCGTGTCTCTACGATGTTCTGATGCGGAGATATAAGGCTTTGTTTACTCTGTTGCTAGGGTACTGTATTTGGTTGCTAGGGAAAAAATTGGCATCCCATAATGATTTCACTCCGAGTCACGAGTCAAACGGTCCAACCCCCGTGTCTCTACGATGTTCTGATGCGGAGATATAAGGCTTTGTTTACTCTGTTGCTAGGGTACTGTATTTGGTTGCTAGGGAAAAAAATGGCATCCCATAATGATTACACTCTGAGTCACGAGTCAAACGGTCCAACCCCCGTGTCTCTACAATCTTCTGATGCGGAGATATAAGGCTTTGTTTACTCTGTTGCTAGGGTACTGTATTTGGTTGCTAGGGAAAAAAATGGCATCCCATAGTGATTACACGCCGAGTCACGAGTCAAACGGTCCAACCCCCGTGTCTCTACGATGTTCTGATGCGGAGATATAAGGCTTTGTTTACTCTGTTGCTAGGGTACTGTATTTGGTTGCTAGGGAAAAAATTGGCATCCCATAATAATTACACTCCGAGTCACGAGTCAAACGGTCCAACCCCCGTGTCTCTACGATGTTCTGATGCGGAGATATAAGGCTTTGTTTACTCTGTTGCTAGGGAACTGTATTTGGTTGCTAGGGAAAAAATTGGCATCCCATAATAATTACACTCCGAGTCACGAGTCAAACGGTCCAACCCCCGTGTCTCCACGATGTTCTGATGCTGAGATATAAGGCTTTGTTTACTCTGTTGCTAGGGTACTGTATTTGGTTGCTAGGGAAAAAATTTGCATCCCATAATGATTACACGCCGAGTCATGAGTCAAACGGTCCAACCCCCGTGTCTCTACGATGTTCTGATGCGGAGATATAAGGCTTTGTTTACTCTGTTGCTAGGGTACTGTATTTGGTTGCTAGGGAAAAAAATGGGATCCACTAGTGATTACCCTCCGAGTCACGAGTCAAACGGTCCAAACCCCATGTCTCTACGATGTTCTGATGCAGAGATATAAGGCTTTGTTTACTCTGTTGCTAGGGTACTGTATTTGGTTGCTAGGGAAAAAAATGGCATCCACTAGTGATTACCCTCCGAGTTATGAGTCAAACGGTCCGACCCCCATGTCTCTACGATGTTCTGATGCGGAGATATAAGGCTTTGTTTACTCTGTTGCTAGGGTACTGTATTTGGTTGCTAGGGGCGTGGCTTGGGAGTGGCCAATGATGAGCCCAGTGATTACACTCTGAGTCACAAGTAAAACGGTCCAATCCCCGTGTCTCTACGATGTTCTGATGCGGAGATATAAGGCTTTGTTTACTCTGTTGCTAGGGTACTGTATTTGGTTGCTAGGGGCGTGGCTTGGGAGTGGCCAATGATGTGCCCAGTGATTACACTCCGAGTCACAAGTAAAACGGTCCAACCCCCGTGTCTCTATGATGTTCTGATGTGGAGATATAAGGCTTTGTTTACTCTGTTGCTAGGGTACTGTATTTGGTTGCTAGGGGCGTGGCTTGGGAGTGGCCAATGATGAGCCCAGTGATTACACTCCGAGTCACAAGTAAAACGGTCCAAACCCTGTGTCTCTATGATGTTCTGATGTGGAGATATAAGGCTTTGTTTACTCTGTTGCTAGGGTACTGTATTTGGTTGCTAGGGGCGTGGCTTGGGAGTGGCCAATGATGAGCCCAGTGATTACACTCCGAGTCACAAGTAAAACGGTCCAACCCCCGTGTCTCTACGATGTTCTGATGCGGAGATATAAGGCTTTGTTTACTCTGTTGCTAGGGTACTGTATTTGGTTGCTAGGGGCGTGGCTTGGGAGTGGCCAATGATGTGCCCAGTGATTACACTCCGAGTCACAAGTAAAACGGTCCAAACCCTGTGTCTCTACGATGTTCTGATGCGGAGATATAAGGCTTTGTTTATTCGGTTGCTAGGGTGCTCAAATTTGGTTGCTAGGGGCGTGGCTTGGGAGTGGCCAATGATGTGCCCAATTGTTACACCCCTAGTCACAAGTAAAACGGTCCAACCCCCGTGTCTCTAAGATGTTCTGATGCGGAGATATAACTGTTTGTATTTTATGTTGCTAGGGTGCTCAAAAGTGGTTGCTAGGGGCGTGGCTTAGTAAGTCTGTAAGGATCCTGAGAGACTGATTGGATGCCTGAGTAAAATGAGCCCACCCCCATGTCTCTATGACACTGTGGTGCGAAGATATCCATCTAGGCATTTTATAATGGCAGTCAATGGTATAGGTTGCTAGGGTGCCCAAAATGGTTGCTATGGTAACCTTACACCCCATTGTGGGGTACGTCCTGACAGAGTCTAGCACCCTCTTCAATTTTAGTAACCCACATGTTTCTATGAAATCCTCACTTGGACCTGTGACCTGTCAAATTTTTTTGGCAATGTTAGTCTATGGGATTTTCGCCCCATTGACTTTCCATTAGGGCACTTTTGGGCACCTCTTACACCCCAGGGGTACAACTTACACCCCAATGTGATCCATGTTCTTACAGAGCCTACCACCCTCTTCAAATGCTGTAACCCACATGTTTCTACAAAATCCTAGAGTGGAGCTATGACCTGCCAAAGTTCGACGCAATGTAAAGTCAATGGGACGTTTTCGGGAGGTTTTTCGCGGCCCTTTCGGAAATCCTGCACCCGATCGCTTATAAAAGTCATAGCACACCTCTCCTCAATAATCCGGTCGATTTGAGCCCTCTTTCATGGCACTACGCCAAACCGTGCGAGACGAGTTACGCGCCGAAAAAGTGTCCAGAAAACGAATAATAATAATAATAATATCTTTGAGGAATAGTAATAGTGATGCTTTGCATAAATGCAAGCACCACTGATAATATCCCTGAGGAATAGTAATAGTGATGCTTTGCATAAATGCAAGCACCACTAATAATAATAATAATAATAATAAGTATGCAAGATAGTAATAGTGATGCTTTGCATAAATGCAAGCACCACTAACTAGATAGGTACATTTCCTGAAGAAAATGTGAGTGGTGCTTGCCGTGGCAAGTTTCGTGGGACAATTTATGATTATACTCCAAGCCAAAAGTCAAACGATCCAACCCCCGTGTCTCTACGATGTTCTGATGCGGAGATATAAGGCTTTGTTTACTCTGTTGCTAGGGTACTGTATTTGGTTGCTAGGGAAAAAAAATTGCATCCACTAGTGATTACCCTTTGAGTCATGAGTCAAACGGTCCAACCCCCGTGTCTCTGCGATGTTCTGATGTGGAGATAAAAGGCTTTGTTTACTCTGTTGCTAGGGTAATGTATTTGGTTGCTAGGGAGAAAATTGGCATCCACTAGTGATTACCCTCCGAGTCACGAGTCAAACGATCCAACCCCCGTGTCCCTACGATATTCTGATGTGGAGATATAAGGCTTTGTTTACTCTGTTGCTAGGGTACTGTATTTGGTTGCTAGGGAAAAAATGGCATCCACTAGTGATTACCCTCCGAGTCATGAGTCAAACGGTCCAACCCCCATGTCTCTACGATGTTCTGATGTGGAGATATAAGGCTTTGTTTACTCTGTTGCTAGGGTACTGTATTTGGTTGCTAGGGGCGTGGCTTGGGAGTGGCCAATGATGTGCCCAGTGATTACACTCCGAGTCACAAGTAAAACGGTCCAACCCCCGTGTCTCTACGATGTTCTGATGCGGAGATATAAGGCTTTGTTTACTCTGTTGCTAGGGTACTGTATTTGGTTGCTAGGGGCGTGGCTTGGGAGTGGCCAATTATGTGCCCAGTGATTACACTCCGAGTCACAAGTAAAACGGTCCAACCCCCATGTCTCTACGATGTTCTGATGCGGAGATATAAGGCTTTGTTTACTCTGTTGCTAGGGTACTGTATTTGGTTGCTAGGGGCGTGGCTTGGGAGTGGCCAATGATGTGCCCAGTGATTACACTCCGAGTCACAAGTAAAACGGTCCAAACCCCGTGTCTCTACGATGTACTGATGCGGAGATATAAGGCTTTGTTTATTCGGTTGCTAGGGTGCTCAAATTTGGTTGCTAGGGGCGTGGCTTGGGAGTGGCCAATGATGTGCCCAATTGTTACACCCCTAGTCACAAGTAAAACGGTCCAACCCCCGTGTCTCTACGATGTTCTGAGGCCGAGATATAACTGTTTGTATTTTATGTTGCTAGGGTGCTCAAAAGTGGTTGCTAGGGGCGTGGCTTAGTAAGTCTGTAAGGATCCTGAGAGACTGATTGGATGCCTGAGTAAAATGAGCCCACCCCCATGTCTCTATGACACTGTGGTGCAAAGATATCCATCCGGGCATTTTATACTGGCAGTCTATGGTATAGGTTGCTAGGGTGCCCAAAATGGTTGCTATGGTAACCTTACACCCCATTGTGGGGGACGTCCTGACAGAGTCTAGCACCCTCTTCAAATTTAGTAACCCACATGTTTCTATGAAATCCTGACTCGGACCTATGACCCGTCAAAATTTTTGCAATGGTAAGTCTATGGGATTTTGCCCCATTGACTTTTCATTGGGGCACTTTTGGGCACCTCTTACACCCCAGGGGTACAACTTACACCCCATTGTGATCCATGTTCTTACAGAGCCTACCACCCTCTTCAAATGTTGTAACCCACATGTTTCTACAAAATCCTCGAGCGGAGCTATGACTCGTCAAAGTTGGGCGCAATGTTAAGTCAATGGGATTTTTTGGGTGGTTTTTCGCCCCCCTTTCGGAAATCCTGCACCCGATCGCTTATAAAAGTCATAGCACACCTCTCCTCAATAAGCCGGTCGATTTGAGCCCTAATTTATGGGTCTACGACAAAGCGTGCGGGACGAGTTACGCGCCGAAAAAGTGTCCAGAAAAAGAATAATAATAATAATAACTAGATAGGTACATTTCCTGAAGAAAATGTGAGTGGTGCTTGCCGTGGCAAAATTCTGAACATATATGATTATACTCCAAGCCAAAAGTAAAACGATCCAACTCCTGTGTCTCTACGATGTTCTGATGCGGAGATATAAGGCTTTGTTTACTCTGTTGCTAGGGTACTGTATTTGGTTGCTAGGGTAAAAAATGGCATCCACTAGTGATTACCCTTCGAGTCACGAGTCAAACGGTCCAAACCCCATGTCTCTACGATGTTCTAATGTGGAGATATAAGGCTTTGTTTACTCTGTTGCTAGGGTACTGTATTTGGTTGCTAGGGAAAAAAATGGCATCCACTAGTGATTACCCTCCGAGTCATGAGTCAAACGGTCCAACCCCCGTGTCTCTACGATGTTCTGATGTGGAGATATAAGGCTTTGTTTACTCTGTTGCTAGGGTACTGTATTTGGTTGCTAGGGGCGTGGCTTGGGAGTGGCCAATGATGTGCCCAGTGATTACACTCCGAGTCACAAGTAAAACGGTCCAACCCCCGTGTCTCTACGATGTTCTGATGCCGAGATATAAGGCTTTGTTTACTCTGTTGCTAGGGTACTGTATTTGGTTGCTAGGGGCGTGGCTTGGGAGTGGCCAATTATGTGCCCAGTGATTACACTCCGAGTCACAAGTAAAACGGTCCAACCCCCGTGTCTCTACGATGTTCTGATGCGGAGATATAAGGCTTTGTTTACTCTGTTGCTAGGGTACTGTATTTGGTTGCTAGGGGCGTGGCTTGGGAGTGGCCAATTATGTGCCCAGTGATTACACTCCGAGTCACAAGTAAAACGGTCCAACCCCCGTGTCTCTACGATGTTCTGATGTGGAGATATAAGGCTTTGTTTACTCTGTT
Source organism: Paramisgurnus dabryanus (assembly GCF_030506205.2). Lineage (NCBI taxonomy): Eukaryota > Metazoa > Chordata > Actinopteri > Cypriniformes > Cobitidae > Paramisgurnus > Paramisgurnus dabryanus. The sequence goes on along the minus strand of NC_133337.1, from coordinate 71,410,778 downwards.
GCTAGGGTACTGTATTTGGTTGCTAGGGGCGTGGCTTGGGAGTGGCCAATTATGTGCCCAGTGATTACACTCCGAGTCACAAGTAAAACGGTCCAACCCCCGTGTCTCTACGATGTTCTGATGCGGAGATATAAGGCTTTGTTTACTCTGTTGCTAGGGTACTGTATTTGGTTGCTAGGGGCGTGGCTTGGGAGTGGCCAATGATGTGCCCAGTGATTACACTCCGAGTCACAAGTAAAACGGTCCAAACCCCGTGTCTCTACGATGTTCTGATGCGGAGATATAAGGCTTTGTTTATTCGGTTGCTAGGGTGCTCAAATTTGGTTGCTAGGGGCGTGGCTTGGGAGTGGCCAATGATGTGCCCAATTGTTACACCCCTAGTCACAAGTAAAACGGTCCAACCCCCGTGTCTCTACGATGTTCTGATGCCGAGATATAACTGTTTGTATTTTATGTTGCTAGGGTGCTCAAAAGTGGTTGCTAGGGGCGTGGCTTAGTAAGTCTGTAAGGATCCTGAGAGACTGATTGGATGCCTGAGTAAAATGAGCCCACCCCCATGTCTCTATGACACTGTGGTGCAAAGATATCCATCCGGGCATTTTATAATGGCAGTCTATGGTATAGGTTGCTAGGGTGCCCAAAATGGTTGCTATGGTAACCTTACACCCCATTGTGGGGGACGTCCTGACAGAGTCTAGCACCCTCTTCAAAATTAGTAACCCACATGTTTCTATGAAATCCTGGCTCGGACCTATGACCCGTCAAAATTTTTGCAATGGTAAGTCTATGGGATTTTGCCCCATTGACTTTTCATTGGGGCACTTTTGGGCACCTCTTACACCCCAGGGGTACAACTTACACCCCATTGTGATCCATGTTCTTACAGAGCCTACCACCCTCTTCAAATGTTGTAACCCACATGTTTCTACAAAATCCTCGAGCGGAGCTATGACTCGTCAAAGTTGGGCGCAATGTTAAGTCAATGGGATTTTTTGGGTGGTTTTTCGCCCCCCTTTCGGAAATCCTGCACCCGATCGCTTATAAAAGTCATAGCACACCTCTCCTCAATAAGCCGGTCGATTTGAGCCCTAATTTATGGGTCTACGACAAAGCGTGCGGGACGAGTTACGCGCCGAAAAAGTGTCCAGAAAAAGAATAATAATAATAATAATAATAATAATAAGTATGCAAGATAGTAATAGTGATGCTTTGCATAAATGCAAGCACCACTAATAACTAGATAGGTACATTTCCTGAAGAAAATGTGAGTGGTGCTTGCCGTGGCAAAATTCTGGAGATCATATATGATTATACTCCAAGCCAAAAGTAAAACGATCCAACTCCCGTGTCTCTACGATGTTCTGATGCGGAGATATAAGGCTTTGTTTACTCTGTTGCTAGGATACTGTATTTGGTTGCTAGGGAAAAAAATGGCATCCACTAGTGATTACCCTCCGAGTCACGAGTCAAACGGTCCAAACCTCGTGTCTCTACGATGTTCTGATGCGGAGATATAAGGCTTTGTTTACTCTGTTGCTAGGGTACTGTATTTGGTTGCTAGGGAAAAAAATGGCATCCACTAGTGATTACCCTCCGAGTCACGAGTCAAACGGTCCAACCCCCGTGTCTCTACGATGTTCTGATGCGGAGATATAAGGCGTTGTTTACTCTGTTGCTAGGGTACTGTATTTGGTTGCTAGGGGCGTGGCTTGGGAGTGGCCAATGATGTGCCCAGTGATTACACTCCGAGTCACAAGTAAAACGGTCCAAACCCCGTGTCTCTACGATGTTCTGATGCGGAGATATAAGGCTTTGTTTACTCTGTTGCTAGGGTACTGTATTTGGTTGCTAGGGGCGTGGCTTGGGAGTGGCCAATTATGTGCCCAGTGATTACACTCCGAGTCACAAGTAAAACGGTCCAACCCCCGTGTCTCTACGATGTTCTGATGCGGAGATATAAGGCTTTGTTTACTCTGTTGCTAGGGTACTGTATTTGGTTGCTAGGGGCGTGGCTTGGGAGTGGCCAATGATGTGCCCAGTGATTACACTCCGAGTCACAAGTAAAACGGTCCAAACCCCGTGTCTCTACGATGTTCTGATGCGGAGATATAAGGCTTTGTTTATTCGGTTGCTAGGGTGCTCAAATTTGGTTGCTAGGGGCGTGGCTTGGGAGTGGCCAATGATGTGCCCAATTGTTACACCCCTAGTCACAAGTAAAACGGTCCAACCCCCGTGTCTCTACGATGTTCTGATGCCGAGATATAACTGTTTGTATTTTATGTTGCTAGGGTGCTCAAAAGTGGTTGCTAGGGGCGTGGCTTAGTAAGTCTGTAAGGATCCTGAGATACTGATTGGATGCCTGAGTAAAATGAGCCCACCCCCATGTCTCTATGACACTGTGGTGCAAAGATATCCATCCGGGCATTTTATAATGGCAGTCTATGGTATAGGTTGCTAGGGTGCCCAAAATGGTTGCTATGGTAACCTTACACCCCATTGTGGGGGACGTCCTGACAGAGTCTAGCACCCTCTTCAAATTTAGTAACCCACATGTTTCTATGAAATCCTGGCTCGGACCTATGACCCGTCAAAATTTTTGCAATGGTAAATCTATGGGATTTTGCCCCATTGACTTTTCATTGGGGCACTTTTGGGCACCTCTTACACCCCAGGGGTACAACTTACACCCCATTGTGATCCATGTTCTTACAGAGCCTACCACCCTCTTCAAATGTTGTAACCCACATGTTTCTACAAAATCCTCGAGCGGAGCTATGACTCGTCAAAGTTGGGCGCAATGTTAAGTCAATGGGATTTTTTGGGTGGTTTTTCGCCCCCCTTTCGGAAATCCTGCACCCGATCGCTTATAAAAGTCATAGCACACCTCTCCTCAATAAGCCGGTCGATTTGAGCCCTAATTTATGGGTCTACGACAAAGCGTGCGGGACGAGTTACGCGCCGAAAAAGTGTCCAGAAAAAGAAGAATAATAATAATAACTAGATAGATACATTTCCTGAAGAAAATGTGAGTGGTGCTTGCCGTGGCAAAATTCTGGGGACCATATATGATTATACTCCAAGCCAAAAGTAAAACGATCCAACTCCCGTGTCTCTACGATGTTCTGATGCGGAGATATACTGTATTTGGTTGCTAGGGAAAAAATTGCATCCACTAGTGATTACCCTCAGAGTCATGAGTCAAACGGTCCAACCCCCGTGTCTCTACGATGTTCTGATGCGGAGATATAAGGCTTTGTTTACTCTGTTGCTAGGGTACTGTATTTGGTTGCTAGGGAAAAAAATGGCATCCACTAGTGATTACCCTCCGAGTCACGAGTCAAACGGTCCAAACCCCGTGTCTCTACGATGTTCTGATGCGGAGATATAAGGCTTTGTTTACTCTGTTGCTAGGGTACTGTATTTGGTTGCTAGGGGCGTGGCTTGGGAGTGGCCAATGATGAGCCCAGTGATTACACTCCGAGTCACAAGTAAAACGGTCCAACCCCCGTGTCTCTACGATGTTCTGATGCGGAGATATAAGGCTTTGTTTACTCTGTTGCTAGGGTACTGTATTTGGTTGCTAGGGGCGTGGCTTGGGAGTGGCCAATGATGTGCCCAGTGATTACACTCCGAGTCACAAGTAAAACGGTCCAACCCCCGTGTCTCTACGATGTTCTGATGTGGAGATATAAGGCTTTGTTTACTCTGTTGCTAGGGTACTGTATTTTGTTGCTAGGGGCGTGGCTTGGGAGTGGCCAATGATGTGCCCAGTGATTACACTCCGAGTCACAAGTAAAACGGTCCAAACCCCGTGTCTCTACGATGTTCTGATGCGGAGATATAAGGCTTTGTTTACTCTGTTGCTAGGGTACTGTATTTGGTTGCTAGGGGAAAAATGGCATCCACTAGTGATTACATGCCGAGTCACAAGTAAAATGGTCCAACCCCTGTGTTTCTACGATGTTCTGAAGCAGAGATATAAGGCTTTGTTTACTCTGTTGCTAGGGTACTGTATTTGGTTGCTAGGGAAAAAATGGCATCCACTAGTGATTACCCTCCGAGTCACGAGTCAAACGGTCCAATCCCTGTGTCTCTATGATGTTCTGATGTGGAGATATAAGGCTTTGTGTATTCGGTTGCTAGGGTAGTGTATTTGGTTGCTAGGGAGAAAATTGGCATCCCATAATGATCATACTCCAAGCCACAAGTAAAACGGGCCAACCCCCGTGTCTCTACGTTGTTCTGATGCGGAGATATAAGGCTTTGTTTACTCTGTTGCTAGGGTACTGTATTTGGTTGCTAGGGAAAATATTGGCATCCCATAATGATTACACTCCGAGTCACGAGTCAAACGGTCCAACCCCCGTGTCTCTACGATGTTCTGATGCGGAGATATAAGGCTTTATTTACTCTGTTGCTAGGGTACTGTATTTGGTTGCTAGGGAAAAAATTGGCATCCCATAATGATTACACTCCGAGTCACAAGTCAAACGGTCCAACCCCCTTGTCTCTACGATGTTCTGATACGGAGATATAAGGCTTTGTTTACTCTGTTGCTAGGGTACTGTATTTGGTTGCTAGGGAAAAAATTGGCATCCCATAATGATTACACTCTGAGTCACGAGTCAAACGGTCCAACCCCCGTGTCTCTACGATGTTCTGATGCCGAGATATAACTGTTTGAATTTTAAGTTGCTAGGGTGCTCAAAAGTGGTTGCTAGGGGCGTGGCTTAATACCTATGTAAGGATCCTGAGAGACTGATTGGGTGCCTGAGTAAAATGAGCCCACCCCCATGTCTCTGTGACAGTGTGATGCAAAGATATCCATCTGGGTATTTTATAATGGCAGTCTATGGGAGATGTTGCTAGGGTGCCCAAAATTGTTGCTAGGGGCGTGGCTTAATAGCTCTGGGATGATCCTGAGAGACTGATTGGATGCCCGAGTGAAATGAGCCCACCCACTTATCTCTACAACACTGTAAAGCAAAGATATCCCATCTGGAACTGTTTTATTCCCTTATATGGGCATGTTTCCTGCCCCATTATAAGTCAATGGGAATTTTTGGGTGCCTCTTACACCCCAGGGGTACAACTTACACCCCATTGTGATCCATGTTCTTACAGAGCCTACCACCCTCTTCAAATGTTGTAACCCACATGTTTCTATAAAATCCTCGAGCGGAGCTATGACCTGTCAAAGTTGGGCGCAATGTTAAGTCAATGGGATTTTTCGGGTGGTTTTTCGCCCCCCTTTCAGAAATCCTGCACCCGATCCCTTATAAAAGTCATAGCACACCTCTCCTCAATAATCCGGTCGATTTGAGCCCTCTTTCGTGGGACTACGTTAAACCGTGCGGGACGAGTTACGCGCCGAAAAAGTGTCCAGAAAAAGAAGAATAATAATTATAAACTAGATAGGTACATTTCCTGAAGAAAATGTGAGTGGTGCTTGCCGTGGCAAGTTTCGTGGGACAATTTATGATTATACTCCAAGCCAAAGTCAAACGATCCAACCCCCGTGTCTCTACGATGTTCTGATGCGGAGATATAAGGCTTTGTTTACTCTGTTGCTAGGGTACTGTATTTGGTTGCTAGGGAAAAAAATGGCATCCACTAGTGATTACCCTCCGAGTCACGAGTCAAACGGTCCAACCCCCGTGTCTCTACGATGTTCTGATGCGGAGATATAAGGCTTTGTTTACTCTGTTGCTAGGGTACTGTATTTGGTTACTAGGGAAAAAAATTGCATCCACTAGTGATTACCCTCCGAGTCATGAGTCAAACGGTCCAACCCCCGTGTCTCTACGATGTTCTGATGCGGAGATATAAGGCTTTGTTTACTCTGTTGCTAGGGTACTGTATTTGGTTGCTAGGGGCGTGGCTTGGGAGTGGCCAATGATGAGCCCAGTGATTACACTCCGAGTCACAAGTAAAACGGTCCAACCCCCGTGTCTCTACGATGTTCTGATGCGGAGATATAAGGCTTTGTTTACTCTGTTGCTAGGGTACTGTATTTGGTTGCTAGGGGCGTGGCTTGGGAGTGGCCAATGATGTGCCCAGTGATTACACTACGAGTCACAAGTAAAACGGTCCAACCCCCGTGTCTCTACGATGTTCTGATGTGGAGATATAAGGCTTTGTTTACTCTGTTGCTAGGGTACTGTATTTGGTTGCTAGGGGCGTGGCTTGGGAGTGGCCAATGATGTGCCCAGTGATTACACTCCGAGTCACAAGTAAAACGGTCCAAACCCCGTGTCTCTACGATGTTCTGATGCGGAGATATAAGGCTTTGTTTATTCGGTTGCTAGGGTGCTCAAAAGTGGTTGCTAGGGGCGTGGCTTAGTAAGTCTGTAAGGATCCTGAGAGACTGATTGGATGCCTGAGTAAAATGAGCTCACCCCCATGTCTCTATGACACTGTGGTGCAAAGATATCCATCCGGGCATTTTATAATGGCAGTCTATGGTATAGGTTGCTAGGGTGCCCAAAATGGTTGCTATGGTAACCTTACACCCCATTGTGGGGGACGTCCTGACAGAGTCTAGCACCCTCTTCAAATTTAGTAACCCACATGTTTCTATGAAATCCTGGCTCGGACCTATGACCCGTCAAAATTTTTGCAATGGTAAGTCTATGGGATTTTGCCCCATTGACTTTTCATTGGGGCACTTTTGGGCACCTCTTACACCCCAGGGGTACAACTTACACCCCATTGTGATTCATGTTCTTACAGAGCCTACCACCCTCTTCAAATGTTGTAACCCACATGTTTCTACAAAATCCTCCAGCGGAGCTATGACTCGTCAAAGTTGGGCGCAATGTTAAGTCAATGGGATTTTTTGGGTGGTTTTTCGCCCCCCTTTCGGAAATCCTGCACCCGATCGCTTATAAAAGTCATAGCACACCTCTCCTCAATAAGCCGGTCGATTTGAGCCCTAATTTATGGGTCTACGACAAAGCGTGCGGGACGAGTTACGCGCCGAAAAAGTGTCCAGAAAAAGAAGAATAATAATAATAATAATAACTAGATAGGTACATTTCCTGAAGAAAATGTGAGTGGTGCTTGCCGTGGCAAAATTCTGGGGACCATACATGATTATACTCCAAGCCAAAAGTAAAACGATCCAACTCCCGTGTCTCTACGATGTTCTGATGCGGAGATATAAGGCTTTGTTTACTCTGTTGCTAGGGTACTGTATTTGGTTGATAGGGGAAAAATTGGCATCCCATAGTGATTACACTCTGAGTCACGAGTCAAACGGTCCAACCTCCGTGTCTCTACGATTATCTGATACGGAGATATAAGGCTTTGTTTACTCTGTTGCTAGGGTACTGTATTTGGTTGCTAGGGGAAAAAGTGGCATCCCATAGTGATTACACTCTGAGTCACGAGTCAAACGGTCCAACCCCCGTGTCTCTACGATGTTCTGATGCGGAGATATAAGGATTTGTTTACTCTGTTGCTAGGGTACTGTATTTGGTTGCTAGGGGAAAAAATGGCATCCCATAATGATTACACTCTGAGTCACGAGTCAAACGGTCCAACTCCCGTGTCTGTACGATGTTCTGATGTGGAGATATAAGGCTTTGTTTACTCTGTTGCTAGGGTACTGTATTTGGTTGCTAGGGAAAAAATTGGCATCCCATAGTGATTACACTCTGAGTCACGAGTCAAACGGTCCAACCCCCGTGTCTCTACGATGTTCTGATGCGGAGATATAAGGCTTTGTTTACTCTGTTGCTAGGGTACTGTATTTGGTTGCTAGGGAAAAAAATGGCATCCCATAATGATTACACTCTGAGTCACGAGTCATACGGTCCAACCCCCGTGTCTCTACGATGTTCTGATGCGGAGATATAAGGCTTTGTTTATTCGGTTGCTAGGGTACTGTATTTGGTTGCTAGGGAAAATTTTGACATCCCATAATGATTACACTCTGAGTCACGAGTCAAACGGTCCAACTCCCGTGTCTGTACGATGTTCTGATGTGGAGATATAAGGCTGTGTTTATCCGGTTGCTAGGGTACTGTATTTGGTTGCTAGGGAAAAAAATGGCATCCCATAATGATTACACTCTGAGTCACGAGTCATACGGTCCAACCCCCGTGTCTCTACGATGTTCTGATGCGGAGATATAAGGCTTTGTTTATTCGGTTGCTAGGGTACTGTATTTGGTTGCTAGGGAAAATTTTGACATCCCATAATGATTACACTCTGAGTCACGAGTCAAACGGTCCAACTCCCGTGTCTGTACGATGTTCTGATGTGGAGATATAAGGCTGTGTTTATCCGGTTGCTAGGGTACTGTATTTGGTTGCTAGGGAAAAATTTGGCATCCCATAATGATTACACTCTGAGTCACGAGTCATACGGTCCAACCCCCGTGTCTCTACGATGTTCTGATGCGGAGATATAAGGCTTTGTTTATTCGGTTGCTAGGGTACTGTATTTGGTTGCTAGGGAAAATTTTGACATCCCATAATGATTACACTCTGAGTCACGAGTCAAACGGTCCAACTCCCGTGTCTGTACGATGTTCTGATGTGGAGATATAAGGCTGTGTTTATCCGGTTGCTAGGGTACTGTATTTGGTTGCTAGGGAAAATTTTGACATCCCATAGTGATTACCCTCCGAGTCACGAGTCAAACGGTCCAACCCCCGTGTCTCTACGATGTTCTGATGCGGAGATATAAGGCTTTGTTTACGCTGTTGCTAGGGTACTGTATTTGGTTGCTAGGGAAATATTTGACATCCCATAGTGATTACCCGCCGAGTCACCAGTCAAACGGTCCAACCCCCGTGTCTCTATGATGTTCTGATGCGGAGATATAAGGCTTTGTTTACTCTGTTGCTAGGGTACTGTATTTGGTTGCTAGGTAAAAAATTGGCATCCCATAATGATTACACTCCGAGTCACGAGTCAAACGGTCCAACCCCCGTGTCTCTACGATGTTCTGATGCGGAGATATAAGGCTTTGTTTACTCTGTTGCTAGGGTACTGTATTTGGTTGCTAGGGAAAAAATTGGCATCCCATAATGATTACACTCCGAGTCACGAGTCAAACGGTCCAACCCCCGTGTCTCTACGATGTTCTGATGCGGAGATATAAGGCTTTGTTTACTCTGTTGCTAGGGTACTGTATTTGGTTGCTAGGGAAAAAATTGGCATCCCATAATGATTACACGCCGAGTCACGAGTCAAACGGTCCAACCCCCGTGTCTCTATGATGTTCTGATGCAGAGATATAACTGTTTGAATTTTATGTTGCTAGGGTGCTCAAAAGTGGTTGCTAGGGGCGTGGCTTAAAACTTTGGGAATATCCTGATAGACTGATTGGATGTCTGAGTAAAATGAGCCCACCCCCTTGTCTTTACGACATTGTAAAGCAAAGATATCCCATCTGGAACTTTTTTATTCCCTTATATGGGCATGTTTCCTGCCCCATTATAAGTCAATGGGAAAATTCGGGTGCCTTCTGATGCGGAGATATAAGGCTGTGTTTATCCGGTTGCTAGGATACTGTATTTGGTTGCTAGGGAAAAAATTTCCATCCACTAGTGATTACATGACGAGTCACAAGTAAAATGGTCCAACCCCTGTGTCTCTACGATGTTCTGCTGCGGAGATGTAAGGCTTTGTTTACACTGTTGCTAGGGTACTGTATTTGGTTGCTAGGGGGGAAATTGGCATCCCATAGTGATTACACTCTGAGTCACAAGTCAAACGATCCAACCCCGTGTCTCTACGATGTTCTGATGCGGAGATATAAGGCTTTGTTAACTCTGTTGCTAGGGTACTGAATTTGGTTGCTAGGGAAAAAATTGGCATCCCATAATGATTACACTCCGAGTCACTAGTCAAACGGTCCAACCCCCGTGTCTCTACGATGTTCTGATGTGGAGATATAAGGCTGTGTTTACTCTGTTGCTAGGGTACTGTATTTGGTTGCTAGGGAAAAAAATGGCATCCCATAATGATTTCACTCCGAGTCACGAGTCAAACGGTCCAACCCCCGTGTCTCTACGATGTTCTGATGCGGAGATATAAGGCTTTGTTTACTCTGTTGCTAGGGTACGGTATTTGGTTGCTAGGGAAAAAAATGGCACCCCATAATGATTACACTCTGAGTCACGAGTCAAACGGTCCAACCCCCGTGTCTCTACGATCTTCTGATGCGGAGATATAAGGCTTTGTTTACTCTGTTGCTAGGGTACTGTATTTGGTTGCTAGGGAAAAAAATGGCATCCCATAGTGATTACACGCCGAGTCACGAGTCAAACGGTCCAACCCCCGTGTCTCTACGATGTTCTGATGCGGAGATATAAGGCTTTGTTTACTCTGTTGCTAGGGTACTGTATTTGGTTGCTAGGGAAAAAATTGGCATCCCATAATAATTACACTCCGAGTCACGAGTCAAACGGTCCAACCCCCGTGTCTCTACGATGTTCTGATGCGGAGATATAAGGCTTTGTTTACTCTGTTGCTAGGGTACTGTATTTGGTTGCTAGGGAAAAAATTGGCATCCCATAATAATTACACTCCGAGTCACGAGTCAAACGGTCCAACCCCCGTGTCTCTACGATGTTCTGATGCGGAGATATAAGGCTTTGTTTACTCTGTTGCTAGGGTACTGTATTTGGTTGCTAGGGAAAAAATTGGCATCCCATAATAATTACACTCCGAGTCACGAGTCAAACGGTCCAACCCCCGTGTCTCTACGATGTTCTGATGTGGAGATATAAGGCTTTGTTTACTCTGTTGCTAGGGTACTGTATTTGGTTGCTAGGGAAAAAATTGGCATCCCATTTAAGTTGCTAGGGTGCTCAAAAGTGGTTGCTAGGGGCGTGGCTTAATACCTATGTAAGGATCCTGAGAGACTGATTGGGTGCCTGAGTAAAATGAGCCCACCCCCATGTCTCTGTGACAGTGTGATGCAAAGATATCCATCTGGGCATTTTATAATGGCAGTCTATGGGAGATGTTGCTAGGGTGCCCAAAATTGTTGCTAGGGGCGTGGCTTAATAGCTCTGGGATGATCCTGAGAGACTGATTGGATGCCCGAGTGAAATGAGCCCACCCACTTATCTCTACAACACTGTAAAGCAAAGATATCCCATCTGGAAATGTTTTATTCCCTTATATGGGCATGTTTCCTGCCCCATTATAAGTCAATGGGAATTTTTGGGTGCCTCTTACACCCCAGGGGTACAACTTACACCCCATTGTGATCCATGTTCTTACAGAGCCTACCACCCTCTTCAAATGTTGTAACCCACATGTTTCTATAAAATCCTCGAGCGGAGCTATGACCTGTCAAAGTTGGGCGCAATGTTAAGTCAATGGGATTTTTCGGGTGGTTTTTCGCCCCCCTTTCAGAAATCCTGCACCCGATCCCTTATAAAAGTCATAGCACACCTCTCCTCAATAAACCGGTCAATTTGAGCCCTCATTCATGTGTCTACGACAAACCGTGCGGGACGAGTTACGCGCCGAAATTTTGTCCAGATATAAAAATAATAATAATAATAATAAGTATGAGCAATAGTAATAGTGATGCCTTGCATAAATGCAAGCACCACTAATAATATCCCTGAGGAATAGTAATAGTGATGCCTTGCATAAATGCAAGCACCACTAATAATAAGTATGCAAGATAGTAATAGTGATGCTTTGCATAAATGCAAGCACCACTAATAATAAGTATGAGCAATAGTAATAGTGATGCCTTGCATAAATGCAAGCACCACTAATAATAATAATAAGTATGCAAGATAGTAATAGTGATGCTTTGCATAAATGCAAGCACCACTAATAATAATAATAAGTATGCAAGATAGTAATAGTGATGCTTTGCATAAATGCAAGCACCACTAATAAGTTTAAATACAATATCAGTATGTTGGCTTTGTCAAGCCAACATAATAATAACCGAAAGCAATAATAATAGTGATGCTTTGCATAAATGCAAGCACCACTAATAATAATAATAATAAGTATGCAAGATAGTAATAGTGATGCTTTGCATAAATGCAAGCACCACTAATAATAATAATAAGTATGCAAGATAGTAATAGTGATGCTTTGCATAAATGCAAGCACCACTAATAATAATTTTTGGAATAGTAATAGTGATGCCGTGCATAAATGCAAGCACCACTAATAATAAGTATGAGCAATAATAATAGTGATGCCTTGCATAAATGCAAGCACCACTAATAATAATTCGCAGAATAGTAATAGTGATGCCTTGCATAAATGCAAGCACCACTAATAATAATATCCCTGAGCAATAATAATAGTGATGCTTTGCATAAATGCAAGCACCACTAATAATAATTTTTGGAATAGTAATAGTGATGCCGTGCATAAATGCAAGCACCACTAATAATAAGTATGAGCAATAATAATAGTGATGCCTTGCATAAATGCAAGCACCACTAATAATAATTCGCAGAATAGTAATAGTGATGCCTTGCATAAATGCAAGCACCACTAATAATAATATCCCTGAGCAATAATAATAGTGATGCCTTGCATAAATGCAAGCACCACTAATAATAATTCGCAGAATAGTAATAGTGATGCCTTGCATAAATGCAAGCACCACTAATAATAATATCCCTGAGCAATAATAATAGTGATGCCTTGCATAAATGCAAGCACCACTAATAATAATATCTTTGAGGAATAGTAATAGTGATGCTTTGCATAAATGCAAGCACCACTAATAAGAATAGTAAGTATGAGCAATAGTAATAGTGATGCCTTGCATAAATGCAAGCACCACTAATTAAGATGAAGAACAGTATGTTGGCTTTTTCAAGCCAACATAATAATAATAAAAAGCCCAGTAAGAACAGTACAGCGCATTTTCAATGCACTGTAATAACCAGTAAATAGCCTTAGATCAAATCGTAGCTAAAGCATTTCAACCATTACATTGATTTAAAGGGGAAGTCCAATCTAGACATTTTAGCCTGTTTATCACGGGTAATTTATGTCCACTTTGCATTATACATGAAGAAAAATAAATAAATTTGCACGATTTCGATTATTAGATTGATAGTGTGTTGAAGCGGAATTTTCGTAACGGTCTTTAATGGACACAATTAACCAGAATGCACTGCGCGAAACTGAGTCATTAGCTCCACCCACTAACCACTGTTCGATGCAGTCGTCAGGTTTGTTTGACTTCATGCGGCGCCGCAGGAACCGACAGCTGGATGACGTCAAGGTTCCGCGAAAGGGATTTAAAAGCAAACTCCTCCGTATGATTTCGCGAATCGCTCTCGCGGTACTTTGACGTCATCCCGCTGTCGATTCTTGCAACGCCACATGAAGTTGAACAAGCCTAATAACTTCTTTTACCGCTCAACTAGCTCTCAAATCAACTCAAGTCAACTTGAAGTTAGCCGGCAGACGAACCCATCCAAAGAGTAACTCCGCTTTAACCGTCTCTGAGGGGGAAATCACCAAAGCCCTCGATAAAAGATTACTAGAACCTGTGCAGTATGTGGATGTAAGGACAACAAATTCAGGCCACCGGAAGTTTTTATTGTTGACATCAACGCGACCCTCAGCTGACCCACCACTACACTACTTTGAATATGCAGCCAGCACTTTCGTCAGGAAGGTTTTGAGTACTGTTTTCAGCCCAGTTTTTCCGCGGACTCAGGTAATGTAAAATTGTTAAAATATCTAAAACATCATTTGGCTTAGTTGTTGCTTGTTTTGTGTAACTACGGTAAACATACTACGTAGAAAGTTATTATCATGTTGTTGTTATTATAAACACGAGCAAAGCAAGCTAACGTTAGCTCCTGTGCAGCTGTCAATCAAAAATGTTATCATCTACTGTCAATCATCTCGCCTCAAGACCCGCCCCCATTTAGAACATTCAGAATTAATGTAGTCGTGCATTTTTCTTCCAGTGATTTGATGACGCGTCAAATCACCATTACTGTAGCAGTTAAAAGCTTTAATTTTTTATATGGAGTTAGTACATTTGATGGCAGCACAATCAACTACATATATGGCATGAAATATAGTGTTGGAGCATAATGTTGTTTTAGGGTGGACTTCCGCTTTAATGTTACTGTGTAAAATTAAGCTTTACAATTTTTGACTGCAGCTACAATGACAAATGTAAACAGTGAGGTAGAGAATAAGTGTCACAAGGTGACGATCTTTTAGGGGGCGGAACCAAAGTTGGGAAAGTTTGGTTCCGCCCAGAAGTGTTTCCGCCCAGACCGGAAGAACCGAACACCGGACTTCCGGTAGCGCCGTAAGGGAGAAGATTGGGAAATTCAATGCACCTGTGCCTAGTTAGGAACAGCGGGCGATGATTGGAAGACACGCTGAACACAGCAGTACTTAAGGCTGAGTTTATTCACAGTCAGGAGTTCCTTTTGGGTGTGTGTAAGCACTGTGTTGTGCCCGCTGGTACGCTGTGTTTTGTGGCTGTTAAACTCTCTCTCTCTCTCACAGGCTGGAACAGTAAATGTTGAGGACATTGTAAACCTTAAAGGTGATGAGAAGAACGAACGCATGACGGATTGAGACGAAGTGAAAAGGGATATTTAAACCAACAAACGCTGTGAGTACCAGAGCAAGTGCAAGTGATTGTTATATTGACCTGGTATATGCTAAACTCTCTTCAGGAGAAAGAGAACGGCCCTACCCCTATTATAGCGAGGTGGGTGAGCCGAGTGGAGGTTTTCACTGAAGCAGTCACAACGACGACATCATTAGCTGGGCCACATTATCCATCGCCGCTCCGACTAAAGTGAAGTAAAGGAAGATGGGAGTCCTTTTTGTGCACTGAGCGTGGTGGGTGAGTCCTTTGTGCTGTGAAAACCTTTAAGTTTGACGTGGTGTTGTATATTGCTGTGGGTTGCTGTGGATTGCTGTGTGTCTTGTCTGATAGACCCCCGCTTCACGTACTTCGCTAAAGGAAGACCAAGAGGCTGCTGGCCCTAGCTTGACTTAACCCTGCATATGTTGTGAGCATGTTTCAGAGCTTAGAAAATTAGCACGGTGCCCCGAGACGATCCTGTCCCGCCTAGACATTTGGTGGGTGGTGTGAGCGCCAAGGAAGAGCTGGAGAAGCAGCAGCATCGTGAGTACGATTTGTGACTATCACTACTCAACACTGTAAACTGTGCGAGTTTTATTATTGCAGAGAGCGAGGTGAAGGGATTTTCATCGTCCCGTGGCCTCTACAAAGGGGCGCCCCTGTCCAGGGTTCGAACGCCGACGGCAGCGAGGAAAGGGAAGCGCTCGGCCCGGTGAGACGTTGAGTATTTCCCACCCCCCTGCCACCGCACAGCCGTTGAGAGGGTTCGCCCCCGACGCCACGTAGGGACGGCTTACTCCATCAGGGTTTCGCTAGGCTGATACCTGTGGAGGGAAGGACAGAGAAAGGGAATAACCTGAGGAGAGATCGAAGGAGCCTGTACTTACGGTGTGCTGTGTCCAGCTGAGAGGTGAGCACCATCCAAAGTCAAATAACTGTGTTTCTGTGTCTAAGTTGATACCTGTGGAGGAAAGAACAGAGAAAGTGAATAACCAGAGTGAGTCCTGTACTTACGGTACGTCGAGTCCAGTTGAGAGGTGAGAGCCATCGTAAAGCAAACTAACTGTGCTTTGTGTCCAAGTCGATGCCTGTGGAGAGAAGGAGAAAGAGAGTGATTATTCTGAGGAGCAACAGAGTGAGACCTGTACTTATGGTATGCTGAGTCCAGTTGAGAGGTGAGAGAGCCATCGTAAAGCAAACTAACTGTGCTTTGTGTCCAAGTCGATACCTGTGGAGAGAAGAGGAGAGAGAGTGGTTATTCTGAGGAGCAACAGAGTGAGACCTGTACTTACGGTACGCTGAGTCCAGCTGAGAGGTGAGAGCCATCGTAAAGCAAACTAATTGTGCTTTGTGTCCAAGTCGATACCTGTGGAGAGAAGAGGAGAGAGAGTGATTATTCTGAGGAGTAACAGAGTGAGACCTGTACTTACGGTACGCTGAGCCCAGCCAAGAGGTGAGAGCCATTGTAAAGCAAACTGACTGTGCTTTGTGTCCAAGTCGATACCTGAGGGAAGAAGAGGAGAGAGAGTGATTACTCTGAGGAGCAACAGAGTGAGACCTGTACTTACGGTACGCTGAGTCCAGCTGAGAGGTGAGAGCCATCGTAAAGCAAACTAATTGTGCTTTGTGTCCAAGTCGATACCTGTGGAGAGAAGAGGAGAGAGAGTGATTATTCTGAGGAGTAACAGAGTGAGACCTGTACTTACGGTACGCTGAGCCCAGCCAAGAGGTGAGAGCCATTGTAAAGCAAACTGACTGTGCTTTGTGTCCAAGTCGATACCTGAGGGAAGAAGAGGAGAGAGAGTGATTACTCTGAGGAGCAACGGAGCGAGACTTGTACTTACGGTACGCTGAGTCCAGCTGAGAGGTGAGCACCATTCCAAGCCAATTCACTGTGCTTTGTGCCTAAGTTGTTACCTGTGGAGCAGAAAGAGGAAATACTGAGTGACTCGACGAAACATTGTGAAAGCGCGAGGAAGAGCCCACCCCAGGGAGACCCAGGTACGCAGCCTAAAATAAAAATCTACAACACTCATCCATTTTTGATTCTGCCTCCAGGAGGACAAAGGAGCGCGCCACGGGTAGTCTAGACCAGGTTGGAGCCTGAGTCCTACGTCCCCCCTGGTCTTCAGTGTCCTGGACATCCCGTTACCCCTTGTTCCCTGTCCGTGGCCCACCTGGAGGGCAGAGATAGACATTAGTTTTAATTTCCCTTCCCCATCCCCCTACTACCTTTTAAATATTTAAATAAAGATTGTTTTAATACTTACCTGTTCTCGTGTTGTCTGGTCATTGGGTTGGCTTTGGGGACCTCCTCGAGGTGGAAGTTGAGAAGGGGCGTGGCTTAGTAAAGTAAGCGCCAGCCCCTGGGCCGTGACATAAGTATAAAAATCTTACATTTATAAGGTATATACATATTAGCTGACACCAAACATGAATAAATAACATTAGTTATTGTCATAAAGACTTACCAATAATCAGTTTTTAGTGGTATAGTTTTCAGTGGTGTCCTGTATTACTGCCTTCTCATTGATAGCCTGTCAGACTAACTGGAGAAGTATGTAGTTTGTGAGCAGAAAGTTCATAATTCTTCAAAACACTGTCTTTAACTGTGGTGCCTCCTCTCAAGAATAAATTGTTTTGATATCTGTAAAATTTAATGAAAAATGAAGAAACAAGTCAAATCTCATTTTTTTTAGAGGAATATAGACAAACTGTGGGGGTAAAACTGATAGATTTCCTTTGAAATACTTGGACTACTTACTTGCACAGAGCTTTTGTGACACAGTTCTGTTTTAAAATTAAAGGGGAGCTCAGGGCAAAGCCTAATGCTTTTTGTTTTACCTCAATAATTCAAAACATACATATACATATACATATACAGTCTTGTTCAAAATAATAGCAGTACAATGTGACTAACCAGAATAATCAAGGTTTTTAGTATATTTTTTTATTGCTGCGTGGCAAACAAGTTACCAGTAGGTTCAGTAGATTCTCAGAAAACAAATGAGACCCAGCATTCATGATATGCATGCTCTTAAGGCTGTGCAATTGGGCAATTAGTTGAATTAGTTGAAAGGGGTGTGAATCAGGTGGCCCCTATTTAAGGATGAAGCCAACACTTGTTGAACATGCATTTGAAAGCTGAGGAAAATGGGTCATTCAAGACATTGTTCAAAAGAACAGCGTACTTTGATTAAAAAGTTGAATATAGGGGAAAACCTATAAAGAGGTGCAAAAAATGATAGGCTGTTCAGCTAAAATGATCTCCAATGCCTTAAAATGGAGAGCAAAACCAGATAGACGTGGAAGAAAACGGAAGACAACCATCAAAATGGATAGAAGAATAACCAGAATGGCAAAGGCTCAGCCAATGATCACCTCCAGGATGATCAAAGACAGTCTGGAGTTACCTGTAAGTACTGTGACAGTTAGAAGATGTCTGTGTGAAGCTAATCTATTTTCAAGAATCCCCCGCAAAGTCCCTCTGTTAAAAAAAAGGCATGTGCAGAAGAGGTTACAATTTGCCAAAGAACACATCAACTGGCCTAAAGAGAAATGGAGGAACATTTTGTGGACTGATGAGAGTAAAATTGTTCTTTTTGGGTCCAAGGGCCACAGGCAGTTTGTGAGACGACCCCCAAACTCTGAATTCAAGCCACAGTACACAGTGAAGACAGTGAAGCATGGAGCATGATATGGGCATGTTTCTCCTACTATGGTGTTGGGCCTATTTATCGCATACCAGGGATCATGGATCAGTTTGCATATGTTAAAATACTTGAAGAGGTCATGTTGCCCTATGCTGAATAGGACATGCCCTTGAAATGGTTGTTTCAACAAGACAATGACCCAAAACACACTAGTAAACGGGCAAAGTCTTGGTTCCAAACCAACAAAATTAATGTTATGGAGTGGCCAGCCCAATCTCCAGACCTTAATCCAATTGAGAACTTGTGGGGTGATATCAAAAATGCTGTTTCTGAAGCAAAACCAAGAAATGTGAATGAATTGTGGAATGTTGTTAAAGAATCATGGAGTGGAATAACAGCTGAGAGGTGCCACAAGTTGGTTGACTCCATGCCACACAGACATGGGCGTCGGAACCATTATACGTGGGTGGGACAGGACCCACCCATTTTTTAAGACCAATGAAAATGGACCCACCCACTTTTTCTCTACTTAAGCGCATTTGTCTGTTCCCTTATCAATGCGCTGTTAGTCAAAATCCATTCCACTAAAGCAGGAATCCCCAACCTTTGCTTTTTACACCGCGGACCGTTTCAGCTTTTTAAAAAAAGTCGCGGAGTGAGGTGCTGCTGAGTTGCTGTTCAAACAAAGTGCTGAAAAACCTCCTTTGCGAAATGAATAACGTTAAAAACAGAGGTAAAGGTCAAACATCCATGCATTAGGAAAATTAATAACTGCTTTATTTATAGTATATTTTCTATAGACGTGTAAAACCATATTATGGCGAATTATTTTACTTTCACTGTTTCACGAGTTTGCCTGCCCATTTAGTCTTAATAATTAACGGTAAACGAACTCTTGCTGTTTTTAAAGGCAGCTCGAACATTAGGTCGACTCAAGCCCCAAGTTCAAGAAACAGAAGAAAAAAAACGGAGGAGATGAGGAGGACAGATATGAATTGCGGAGGCACGGAGACGTTAAGGTTTAGCATATGCTTTTATTGATAATAATTGACACAGCACTAAATGTGGTCCCTTTCAAACCGTTAAAAGTATAGGCTACTCATTAAAATATTATTACTGCAGTAAAATAGTTTATTTTGATTAAAATTATCCAGCGATCGTGGAACCATAAAGTTTTTTTTTTTTTACAGAAGCCTGCAATTACTTTTCATGCTATTATAACGTCTTCACGTATTAACATTATTTGCGAGGTATATTTGCAAATGATTCATAAAGTCATACCTCTGCAATTGTTTAATCGATTGTGTTTTAGAAGTACATATATGCTCAAACTCTTATGACAGCATGTTCCCGACGGATACCATTAAATATATTGATCTCATTTCCAGAACTCACATTTATATTTCTCTAAGAGAGAGAAAGAGAGACTGGGTATAACAAATAAAAAGGGTATACAAAAATTGTAACAGTAACCTTCATTCGTTTTTCTTACCTTTTATTTCCTCAAAATAAAAAAGAAACATTGTAGCCTACTGTCAGCAGAGTAGAGAGAAAAAAAATGTCACACAGAAAAATAAATGAAATATGACAGCTGTCATTATTTGCAAAATTTGGGGCTATTACCAGAATTCTGACCGCAATACTGTCTTTTATTTAATAAACGCAAATGTTCAGGTTAATTAAAAGGAAACATGGAAATTGCATCTATTGCAGTAAATGTATTTTCGGGGGGGGGGGGGTGTTGACGTGGGGACCCACCCACTTTTAATTTGCTTACGACGCCCATGCACACAGATGTCAAGCAGTTTTAAAAAACTGTGGTCATACAACTAAATATTAGTTTAGTGATTCACAGGATTGCTTAATCCCAGAAAAAAAAATGTTTGTACAAAATAGTTTTGAGTTTGTACAGTCAAAGGTAGACACTGCTATTTTTTGAACACACCCCTTTCAACTAATTGCCCAATTGCACAGCCTTAAGAGCGTGCATATCGTGAATGCTGGGTCTCATTTGTTTTCTGAGAATCTACTGAACCTACTGGTAACTTGTTTGCCACGTAGCAATAAAAAATATACTAAAAACCTTGATTATTCTGGTTAGTCACATTGTACTGCTATTATTTTGAACAAGACTGTACATATATACATATACATATACATATATATATATATATATATATATATATATACACATATTAATTACATCTTAAAAGTAAGATAACCTCACAGTTGTTTTACATCTCAAAATGTAAGATGTTTTATAAGTTAAGTTGATTGTTTCAAATGTGACATGTATTGTGTATTCAGAAATGTATACTTTTTTCAGCAATTTTGATGGTTTACTTCCAAGATTTATTTAGTAATGATGAGGAATTTCATACTCATATAATGATAATTAAGTGTAACTGGCTTAATTCAGTAATATATTATAAAAGTATTTGTGATTATAATACTAGCTAACTTTTAATGTAAAATTACTAAAGTTTGCAGCTTGAACCCGTTTGCAGTGAGAGTCGAACCGGCCCGTCAGACTAGTCAATTGCTCTCAAAGTTTAGGTATACTTCAATTTCAGAGTGGGAAAGTAACTGCATTTAAAGGCAGACAGCGCTAATTCTGTCATCTCAGTTTCACTTTTCCGTGCTCAGGGCTATTCACACATTCACTATGGGGCGGTTTCCCGGACAGGGATTAAACTAGTCCTAGACTAAAATAAATGTAAGAGCTGTCCAAACTGAAAACAACTTGCACTGACATATCTTAATACATCAGTGCCCTTTGTTTTGCCTCAAAATGCACTCCAGTAATGTTTTTAGTAAGGCATGTTTGTTAAAACTAGTTATATTTCCTAATTAAACGTAGGCCTAGTCCTGGCTTAAGCTAATCCTTGTTCAGGAAACCACCACCCCTATATTATTTACTGAAATATAAATGGCCTAGATTTTTTTACACATTTTCTAAGGGTGTAGCTACATTATATGAACCCTGTATGAAATGTAAAACTTTAGCTTTCACTGGAAAACACTCTGGTATAAATACATGCCGCGTCTCACCACATCCTAAAGGTGATAACAGAGATGTGTTTGACATCATGCATGCTGTGCGGACCGATCGATTTATTACATTAAAGCAGCACGAGATGGACTGGAGAGCAGACTGCTCCTTATATGCTTTTAAATCTCTGTTGTGGTTATTTAATGTCATACGCTAAACGATATGCGCATGATTTCAAACACACCTAATAAGCCATAAACTCATAGTTACAATGAACTCCATCACAGATATCTTCCAGTTTTCTTAAAAACAATTGTATCATTAATTACGTGGGCCTACTTGGGTACAGATCATTAAGTAAAGTGTGAGTGCAGATTGGTGGGGGAGTGGGGACAATCGTACTCTGGTACGGTTCGGTCTTTTTAAGTATGATAAGTAAGTGCGCCCTAATATAACTTTGTGCCCGTCTGAAAGAAGATGATCATATGTATTAACATGGAGTAATTCATGAGGCAATTTTTATTATTCTGTGAACTATTATTCTATTATAATAGACTATTATTTTAACCCTGGAGAATCCACGGGTCAAATTTGGCCAATGTTAATCAATGCTAAGAGAAGGGTTCTTGGGTTCTCCAGGGTTAATTTTCTATTCATCCAAAAATTCTACCCTACTGCTCGGCCATTAGCATGGACAAATCTACAAACATAACATTCAATCTGTCACAGAGACAACTAATATATATATATATAAATATGCAGTGCAAGATTTACTTATTTAATATTGCTCACACAATGCTACTCACGTTTGGATGTCAACATCTTAAAATAACTGTGATAAATGTGGAAGATTTGAAAAGCAGTTTTCTACATGTGTCTGCAACTCCCCTTCAGAAAATGTTGAAATCTTGAGCTTCTCTTCTATTATAGAGGGTTTTTGTCACTCCTTAAAGGCTCTCTAAGCGAATCTGCAAAACTTTAGTTATTGTTGTCGTTTGAACTGTTTTCAAACAGACGGAGCGTAGCTAACTCCTCCCCCTCCCTTCCGTGCTTTCATGAACGCGCCCAACCCCCACCCCCAAATCCTTTTTGTCGTTTATTGGGTGGAATACTTTGTTTTGTTTTGTGCTGCTAGGTTTGGCCACTATGTTGATATTGCCGTTTGTGAAGCTGTCTACAGAGATCGCGTTTTTTTACAGTTTGATCAGCAGACAGGCGCAAGCAGATAGTGAGGAGATGTTTTATGGTCTAAAACGCTTCAATTCGCTTAGAACGCCTTTAAATCAGAGAACAACATGTCTGTATTTGTATACAATAAAACGTACGTACTAACGTTAGTAGTTTCAGCGCTCCATGTAATTTAACACGGGTTAGACGTTACAGTACATCGCATATTTAGGCTAAATAAATTTGCCTACTTCTAGTCATGTACTGACGACGTTAACAAAGACGTTGAAACCTCTCATCTATGTTTTCAAAAGCCCAAACGTTCATAAACTAGAGCAAAAGCTAACGCGTATAGACGGTTTCAGCAGTAACATACATATATACATACAGTAAAGAGGCTTTTGTGGAAAACACGCAACTTCCGTTAAACTAAGCAAAAATAACAACAAAGTCCTAGCTTATAACAAGCAAATTAACAACACGTATATTACATTGGAAACCAAAAAAAATATTTTCGACAAGTAATTTTTTCAAGAGTTCAGTTTAGCAAGTAAGCAAACAGAAAACAGGAAGTAAAGTTCCGACCGCATGTGCGGAAACGGGTTGAGATGCTAACGAACTTTTCTCAAAGACACAAGCCATTTCTATGAGGTAAATATATAAAAAAAGCGTGTCAACAACAGGTTTTAGTATTATTTGTGTGATTTGATGAACTAAACTTACTTGAAAACAGCGAAGAAACCCGCGGGAGACGGAGCTAGCTGTCCTCGTGCTCCTTCCGTTTCCATGGTAACTCCCTTCGTGATTTAAAGGGGCAGGACATGTTTCGCATGCACAGCATAGCCATTGGCCTATTATAGACATGGTAAAGTCTCACACCATTTACATAAATAAACATCTCTGGAATTAGAACAGCACATAACAATTTAAAATATCTTTAAATTGTTTTTAAATCGTAAAAACTTATTTGGTTGTTCTGTGTACTATTCATCATTGTAAAGTGACACATCTGCATGTGATAGTGGGACGATTTTGTATTGTTTTACACTTGTGTAGCACTTTCTATTTATTCTACAATTTTTTTAATCTTTGCTTTTGTTAAAGATGTACTTTTTATCCTATTCTTAAAGGTCACATAACATTTTTTTCTGCTAAGCTGTAAAAGGTTAAATAGTTCGCCCAAAAATGAAAATTCTGTCATCATTTACTCACACTCATGTTGTTACAAACCCGCATAAATGTCTTTGGATCCCATTCACTTCTATAGCAGGAATTGGAAAAGTAATACTATGGAAGTAAATGGGGTCCACGAACAGTTTGGTTAAACTTGAGTAGCCTACCTATCGAATAGTAGTGTGTGCATCCTTCAAATCTCAGAAGAGTCTTTTGTATCAGATTTATAAAAGACATATCAGTTGTTTACAAAAAAGAGGAGCTCCTGGAGGCCTGGCCTTTGGCAGAGCGAGTCACGTGCAAGCAACACACACAAAACATTACCCCACTATCTCTGGATAACTTATGATTCACTACATTTTTGTGTACATCAGGGCTTCTCAAAGTTTTGGGGCCAGGGACCCCTGGGAGGAAGGGAGGAAATTTTCCAAGGACCCCCGTATAACTATAAGCACTCGCTTACCACAATTTATTAAACAATTTTTACACTCTTAAAATAAAGGTGCTTCACAATGCTATATATTAACCTTTTTGGTTGCATGGTTCCATAGAGAACCTTTACATCCAACACCCTTTGAAAAAGTTAAACTTTATATGAAGTGCATTTGTGCTTTATAAAAATATTAGGATATAAAACCGAACCATCATCATCATGAATGCCTGAGTGCGCAGGTGTCACTATCTCATGACCGGTTGTTTTATCACTTGGACCACCCTATTTAAATGGACAGTGTGTAGTTTTTTATGCATTTTATTTATCAAAATCAATCTCTTTATTCATAAATATGTCCTCATTGATGTCAAATAACCTCTGCCAATGATCTGACTTTTCTTTGTAAGCTTAGAATTTTTTCTCTTTATTTACTTTTTATTTTTGAACGGGTAAGTCCTAAAAAGCTTAATGTCGTTCCGCCTTATTGAAAAACTATAATAGCAGAGAGGGACAAAAAGCACTAGCCTACCAACGCGTTTTCACAACTGAAACGGACAAGGAGATCAGTGAGTACATAACGGCTACCATAGTTGCAACACGCTTTTGAAAAAGCGAGGCGCTAGAGAGCAATATTTTGAATGCAAAATACAATTTCACTGCTAGATGGGGGAAAATCCTATTTAATGTCCCTTAAAACAAACACACTTGCATAACTCTACTGCTACCCTGGAAAAACAAACTGTTTCCATAATGCTGGGTTTTTGGGAAGCTTAAATTTTCCTTATTAACAAAAACACACTATGGCGTCGCTCTCTTCTCT
Organism: Paramisgurnus dabryanus; assembly: GCF_030506205.2. Taxonomy (NCBI): domain Eukaryota; kingdom Metazoa; phylum Chordata; class Actinopteri; order Cypriniformes; family Cobitidae; genus Paramisgurnus; species Paramisgurnus dabryanus. The sequence goes on along the minus strand of NC_133337.1, from coordinate 71,385,963 downwards.
CAATAATTAAAATAATTTAAATGTAATCATCCTAACTTATGTCTGTCTGTTATTGATTTAAAGTAGGCAAATCTAATGTGCCGTAAATTATGAAAATAACTGTCATTTTTACCCATTTTATCAAATTTTAGGCTACAAAGAGCAAAACTAGTTTTAACTTGTCTATAACTTGGCAAATGACCATGGAATAAGTGGGATCATTTTAAAACCAATAAGCCTAACCATGCAGCTTATTAGACATATCTGGCCCAGAAATAAGCCGAAACTCTGATGTCAACATAACCATAAATAAGTAATATCTGGCCCACATACAACAAAAAGCCATCACTCATCCTGAACCGATTTGTCACACAAGGGCCAGGACTGGCCCAAACACAACAAGCCACAACTCACGCTAAAACCGGCTTGTCCCACTCAGCCATATCTGGCCCACACATAACAAGCCACAACTCAAACTATACTTGGCTTGTCGCACACGGGCCGTATCTGGCCCACACATAACAAGCCGCAACTCAAATTAAAACCGGCTTGTTGCACATGGGCCGTATCTGGCCCAGACATAACAAGCCGCAACTTAAATTAAAACCGGCTTGTCGCACATGGGCCGTATCTGGCCCACATACAACAAACCACAACTCACACTAAAAACGGCTTGATGTGTGTGGGCCAGATATGGCCCATATGGCCTTTGACGCCACCGGAACTGAGCCTTATGTGACATAGTTGGCCCAGATGAGGCCCGGTAGTGCATGCTATCTGGGTTGACTTCATTCCGTACACGCTGACAGGCAGCTGCTTTTATAAACGGCTTGTGCTTGTTTGTCTCCATGCTCAGTCTGGAAACAGTTAAATGTTTCTAATAACAGCGCTATTTGTAAGTGCATTCCGGTCACGGTATATCAAATGCATATGGTCAAATAGTTCAATTAATGCTGCTGTCAAATAAGGCTCATGTTTTTGTTAATTACGGCAAGTTACATCCAATTTTATCGTTGCACCCGCTTGCATTATTTTAGCTGCGTCACCTTAGCAGCTCCACTCCATCCAGCTGGCTCGCTGACACTCGGCAAATGTTCGTTGAAGAGACACTGATGTTTTAAGGATAAAACCGCTTCATGCTGTGTTTTTAACTATGTAATGACCTCGGTGTTAATTCGCCTCCCGGTGGAAACCTCCTGAACTAAAAACACTGAGCACCAACCGGAGGTAATGCTTAGTTGTAAACACACACTACATTAGCTGCATGCCGCTTGCTAACTATGTTATTTCCAACACGGATTTGTTGTTCACAAAAGCAATTTCATGGAAAATAATAGACTTGCATACAGTGAACCGGCTGAATTGTCAGGCACTGATAATAACTTAAACGAGGGGTTGTTCTAGTTCACGTTAATGCTATTTGCCATGCTAAACATAAATGCTTTAATATCATTAATATAATATTGATAACCCGGTCTGGCCGCCTTTCAGCGCTGTAACACCGGCAACGGTAAATGGCAGTGAGCCCAGCTTTTATTTTGAAAAGAGCTTATTGAGAGGGCGTGGCATCACTTTGAAGCAATACCCCTGATTGGCTGACTACACGCGTGGATCGTAGTGACAAACTCTGTGGAAAGATAGTGCCAAAAAGATCTGTAGACTTGTGCAGAAGGATTCGTGAATGCCCTGTGATCTGCAAACACAGATTCAACACTTGCATGCTGAACTTTGCACAGAATGTGTTAGAATGTCTTTTTACAATGGTTGGAAAATACAAGTTAGACTGCGTTTGATTGCAAATTGTGAGGAGGACATTTGTAGATTTTTTTAATGAAAACAGTGAAACAGTTGTGCCAAAAGTCTGAAAACAAATGCAACACAATCTACAAACAAATAATGACCCTCATGCGCAGACAAATCACTTTGCATTCGTTTAAATTCTGTTTGTCAAGTACAAGTCGATGATTTCTATTTGTGAATCATAAAGAGTTGGTTTGTGGATTTTAAATCTATTTGTAAATTGCCTTTTCTATTTGTATGTCATTAAGAGTCTGTTCGTGGATTTTATATATTTGTAGATCTCGTTTTACATTTGCGGATCATGAGGTTTTTGTTTGCAGATTTGGAACCTATTTGCAGATTTGTTTCGTGTTTACAGATTGTAATATGCATTTTTGACTCCTAGTCTCTTAATTTTCAACGATTATGGCATTATTTTGTCATAAAAGCGAAACAATAGTGTCAGAAATCTGAAAACAAATGTGACACAATCTACAAATAGAAAATGATATTCATCTGCAAAGAAGTCACTTTACATTCATTCAAATTCTGGTTTTCAAGTACAAGTCACTGATTTCTTTTTGTAAATCATGCTTTATATTTGTGGATCACAAAGACAATTCGTAGATCTTGTTTTACATTTGCAGATCACGAGGACTGTGTTTGTGGATTTTTAATCTATTTGTAGATTGCTTTTTGTGTTTACAAGTTGTAATATCTATTTGTGACTTTGAGTCTGTCCATTTTCAATAATATTGATATCAAATTACCCCCAAATTTACCCTTCCGCAACATTTTAAACCCGGAAGTATTGTCTTATGGCAAGCGGCTGCATGTCCGTATCTGTTTTAAAGATCGCTCTGAATGGGATCTCTATGAAAAGTCCGTCACAAAAATGGAATTATATCTGCTTTTTGCTCAAAATGTGGTGTTTTTGCAGAAACCTACCCATATTCAAGAGCTGATTACAAAAGAACTACTGAAGGTAGGATGAAAGGTTTTTTTTAAAGCAGATGGTCTGTTCTATCATTTGGTATACAGTATGTTTATATATTTAAAGAAGAACATTTTCTGGAAGGCATTAAACTTTTGTGAAAATCATGAAAAACTCTGGCGCTGACTGGCAACTTTTTTTTAAAACGCTGGCGGCGAAAGAGTTAATTCTGTCAATTGGGCTCAATATTAATGACATCGAAAATTCACCTCGGAGCGATGCAGTTTCAGACCATTGCCTTGTCTCATAAACGGTACTTCTAGATAATTCAATTCAATTTTATTTATATAGCGCTTTTCACAATTGGTTCAAAGAAGCTTTACATTAATAGAAGCAGTGGAAAGCACACAAAATCGACAGATAGCACAACATAATACACGATAGCACAAGCAGCTAAATTTGCTGCGGCTATGAATCAACATTATAAGCGTGCGTATTACTAAGGTAACGTAAAGAAGAGGGTGCTAAGATAAGCCCAAGAAGGCTGCCACCCCGGGTTGAAAAACCCCCTATAGGAGAAAAAAAAACCAGGCTTTTAGCCGGGAAAGTAAAAAAGTCCTAGTAGGGAAAAACCCTTGGGATATATGTATATATATATATATATACATATATATATATATATATATATATATATACATATATATATATATATATATATATATATATATATATATATATATATATATATATATATATATATATATATATATATATGGTAACACTTTATTTTACGACCCGCAAAGTACCGCGTAATTAAACCGAATTTTCAACGTTCCTATTTGTAACAACAGGGTACCTCACCAGTACGTACTTGTAGGTATAAGGTAATAATATTTTAAGTTTAGGGTAATAAGGGGGTAAGAATATGAAGAATTATAAATTATTTATACTCTAGGTATTTTATAACAACAGGGTACCTATTGTAATATTACGTGGTATGTATGACTTAGTCAAGTCTATGGGGAAATTATTTTTTATTTTATTTTTTATTGTGAATTTTTCATATTGACTACTGAATGTTGTATACAGTCAATGTCTACGAGCCACATCGGCAAATAAATATAACAGCACATCACTTTTATTTTAGTAGCCTATACTTGCTTTTAATAACAAAAGTCCAGCTGATTTAATGTGGTTATCTTTTTTTTTAAGGTAAGTACAATAAAAATAGCAACTTATTCCCTATTTACCAGGAAACTCCTACATTTGCGAACATATTTGTAGTGGTGCTTTGCAATTTATTTACTGTAAACACAAGTATTTTAGCCAAATATAATTTATGCAATGGCAAACCAGAATGAAACAACAGCAGCTCCCGCTAAAGCAAAAGACAACTACACTTAGGCAACTGCGCAGGTGTAGAACGCGCGGCCGTCTGCAGGAGGTTTGCTGGAACGCGATCCTGAGGTAAAATTTCTTTAAGAGGTTTTAAAAACATTCTACACTGTGGAGTATGGCTGTGAGTGATGTCAGCAGGATCCGCATGCTGGATAAGGTGACTGGTTTTGTTAATGCATGACTCACGCATTTCAAACAATGTTTTTTCAAGAAAGTTGCCAGCTAACGGTAGCAGGTTAGCTAGCACATAAGTTAGCCTAAAGTTATTAACGTAACTGTCTCAGAAAACTCTGTTTCTGTCAAGGCACAGTGAAGAAACATTTACTGAAGGCTTTCATTTATGTTTTTTATATGTAATGCAGAACAGCATTTGTGGGACGACATCAACTCATCATCCGAGTGGACAAGAACACCAACAGAGGAAGCCAAGCCGCAAAAACAAATGAAAAATTGTCATGACTTTTTATTTTAAATAAAAGTTATGTGATAATAAACATTAAGTGTTGGCTTAATTATAGTGTTTTAAAGGGACACAAGGCAGCATTTTTATGTTAATAAATCATCTTCGTAAGTCGGTATATGGTTAAATGACTCATTACATGACGAATGAAGACTCTCTCGCCCGCCCCTACGGTCTGTAGGAAGAATACCCCACTTGCAAGTTCGCTGTATCCGACCCGGTGTCCTTCAGTCTCGTATAGTCTTAGATATAGAACACATTTACTCCCAGACACTAGGGGGAGCTAGTAGAGAAATAATACTCAGACTTGCCTTGTGTGCCTTTAAAGATGTTTTGAAATTAGTTTTTTAAAATAAAAATAACAATATTCTGTATGTTTATGGTATTTACCCTATAACATTTATTAACAAGAGGTGAACAAAGCACCACTTTAGTTTACAGCCCTCAAATAGGAGAGTTACCTGGTACATACACAGAGAGTTACACATGAGAGTTACCTGGTACATACACAGAACAATTGAGAGTTCTAAATGATATTTTGCTGTCTCTTGACTCCGGGGACACTGTTATTTTAATTCTGTTGGATCTGAGTGCAACATTCGACACGGTCGACCATAGAATTTTACTGTCCCGCCTTGAAAAGTCTGTGGGCATCCGGGGAAATGCTCTTAGTTGGTTTAAGTCTTATCTCACGAATAGAACTTTCTCAGTTGGTATTGGAGATTCTGTTTCGTCTGTAGCTTCTCTTACTTATGGCGTTCCTCAAGGATCAATCCTGGCTCCTACCTTGTTTGCATTGTATATGCTGCCATTGGGATAAATTTTTAGGAAACATGGGGTTTCGTTCCATCTATATGCAGATGATACTCAAATTTTTCTGCCTTTTAAGCGCAATGACAAAAAGGGTCTTAAAACCCTTTACGCATGCCTAAATGATATAAAATCCTGGATGTCCTTAAATTTTTTACATCTTAACTCAAGTAAAACTGAGGCTATTGTGTTTGGCCCCTCCTCTGTTGATGGGAAAAATACCATCAATGTGGCAGACATGTACTGTGATTTTAAACCTATGGTTAGGAGTCTTGGAGTGGTTCTGGATTTCTCCTTAAAACTAGAGAAACACATAATTATAGTGGTGAAATCATGTTTCTTTCACCTGAAGCTATTAACTAGAGTAAAGCACTTCCTTTCATCGATCGAGCTCGAAAAAGTTTTACATGCTTTCGTTTTATCCCGTCTTGATTACTGTAATTCCTTATATGTAGCTCTCCCCCAGTTTTCTATTAAAAGGCTACAAATAGTCCAAAATGCAGCTGCCAGATTCCTGACTGGGACGCGCATGCATGAACATATCACACCAATTCTAAAGTCCCTTAACTGGCTGCCAGTGTCGTTCAGAATCGAGATGAAAATATTGCTGTTTGTTTTTAAATCTTTAAACGGTCTGGCACCTACATATCTATCCGAACTTATAAACATCTATCAACCTGGAAGGTCTAAGGTCTACGAGTAATTTTAATCTGGTCCAGCCTAGCTTACGCCTAAAGTCAAAAGGGGACCGTGCCTTTGCAGTTGTTGGTCCTAGGCTTTGGAATAGCCTCCCTCTCTCCTTGAGATCTCTATCCTCTGTATGTCAGTTTAAACATAAATTGAGGCTGTATCTTTTGGAGCGAGCATTTACTTAAATTTCATTTTATCTACGTCTTTTTTAACACTCTGAATGTTTTATGCATTGTATTGTATTTATCTTTTTGCCTCATGCTTTGTGAAGCACAGTGGTCAACGTCCGTTGTATTTACTGGTGCTATATAAATAAAGGAAAGAAGAAGAAGAAGAAAGAATCGGGGAATAAGCCCCACTTTAATTTACAGCCCGCAAATATAAGAGCTTATGACATCACATCCATCTAACTGCCCCTCCACTTTAAAATAATTGGCTACATTTTTTGAGTGGCAGCAAAGTCAGCCAATCAGTAATGAGATTGGAAGTTAAGCCAGTAGGGGGAGCTAAAGAGGTGCAAAACCACTTGTTTAAAATCCCCCACCCTAATAGAGCTATCTGAGAGAGGTTTCTAGGAAGCTTCTAAGGCATTACAGACCCAAACAAATTTTTTTTTGTCTACATGTAACATCACAGAACAAGGATAAATACCCTGTTCAATCATTCTATGTCACCTTTAACTAAACAATGTAGGATTTGACGTGCAAATCTAAAGTTATATAACTTGAAGTACCGTCGGGCACACACTTTATAGTAGAAGAATTTAAACAGAAACCATCAATTCTGGATTAATAACTATTGTATATTTTTATTCACTTTTCTTAAAGGTCATTTTCTTGTTGTGTTTTGATGTTTTTCTCTGGCTGAAGAGTAATTATTACTATGTGTTTATATTTGCACCCAAAACATAAGTGCTCAAAAAGTGCACAAGTAAACCAACACATTTTAAAGCTTTCTTCTACAATACAATGGATAAATAAAAGTATTCACTACAACTAAATAGTCACTTTGACTTGATGTACACCTCAGTGTCATATAATGTACAGTATTATATGATGTGTATAGTTTTCCTGTCGTCATTTTGGATTTTATTGTGGTCAAGGTCAGAACACAGCTCATTCACACAAATTTATAGTGACACACCGGCTAATATCCGTCACCTTTCTGCAATAAAATCCTACAGATGTACTGTTAAACAAAGACATTTTTAAGATAATCCTTTTGGAGCCAGTAAAACATTTATTTTAAGCAATTAAACATTGCTACTTAAAGCAACACTATGTAGTTTCCATGTAAAAATGACTTGCAGCTCCCCCATGTGGTTGAAAAGCGCAACAGTGCCTGGTATCAGACACTCTTCTGCAGGCAGGGGGAGGGGCGGGGCTGTGTTTCCTACCCTCCACCGCCACTTTCAGAGTGTGCTTGTAGCAGCTAGGAGGCTGCTCAGGTTGCAGCAACAGTATAATTTGTCCAGTTAAAAGTTGTTCTATCACTGATATAATTTTAGATACATTATTTAAAGGTAAAAAAACTACATAGTGTTGCTTTAAAATACTTGGTTAGAAAAATAGGGCAGTATACACTGTATAATTTATAGTATTTTAGCACTTATCTTATTATTGCCACCTTAAAGCTCACATAAAACACCAGACACCGTTTCTGCTGATCTTATAGTAATTTTTCCTACTATGAAAAGTCAATGGGCCCCATTTTAAGGGTAGACTACTCCTTTAATCTTAAATACCTACAGAGTAGTATTCCATCCCTCAAATATATTTAAAATATATAAAGACCTTTTAGTTTTATCAGACTTATAAAAGCCAGATTAGCTGTAGGGATCGACCAATATGGATTTTTCAGTGCCGATGCAGATACTGATTTTTGTTTCATCAGCCTTAGCCGATGACCGATACAGGCTGTCGATTTTTTTTTTTTTTTTTTTGAGCCGATATTTGGAGCCGATACTGCTTGCACTCACTCAATTTACATCATAAAAATGACACAATGATGATGCCAAATGTTACAAGTCTCAATTTTCAAAAAGTAGCATTTATCGAGCTTAAAAAAACTATATTTAACAAATAGTAAAAACAGGTGAGGGTGCTATGGAACCATGAACTGCACTCTCCACAATGACGAAGAACTATCAGCAAAGGATATTGATTTCTAGCACTTTACTACTAGAAATATATATAGGGGTGGATTCCCGGACAGGAATTATCTTAAACTAGGACTAGAGCTTAGTTTAATTAGGAAATATAACTAGTTTTAACAAACATGCCTTACTAAAAACATTACTTGTGTCCATTTCGAGGCAAAACACAGGGCACTTATGTATTTTAAGATATGTTAAAAAGAGATGTCATTAGTTTGGACAGTTCTTACATTTATTTTAGTCTAGGACTAGTCTAATCAAGAACCCGCTTTGTCCAGCTACAGTATGATCAGCTGTTAGGCTGAGCTTTCGATGTTGTCATGGAAAGGTTGGTGTTTTTAGTCACATGACCTGCAATCGCTTGCGGCTTCCAGCACTCTGTCTGTAATAATGCCGGAAAAAATCACGTATCGGCCAATGCCGATACACAAAAAACGCGCAAATACCGGCCCGATATGTAATCACTAATTAGCTGTATCGATTCTTTAGGAATAAATCTGGGCGGAGCGAGTCATAAGCAAGCAACACGCACAAACATTATTTCAAAGTCCTTCTACGTACATTTACAAGTATACATTTACTTGTATACGCTACTTGCACTGAAATATATCTTATATATAGCTTAGACTTTAAGCTAATAAAAACTAGGTCTCAAATCAAGTATTTGAAGTATTCTAATAATTGGGGCTAAAAAAACTATGTTAAAATTAGTTACCTAATTGGATTAATCATGATTGACTTTTTGTTAAAACAATTCTTTTAATTATGATTTTTTTTATTGCTTTTTATGTTTTCACTTAGATGCTGTGATAAAAAAGCAACCAGGACACCACATCTGCAGGATGGGGGAAGAATCAGAAGGTCCAGAAGATAATATCAACTGGTGCCCCTGAGGAGATTAATATTGTTTTGTTTCTTTTGTTTAGTAATAAGCGGTTTTATGTGGTTTTGTTAAATAAAAGAAATTCAGTATTCAATTCACGTTTTGCACATCATTTTCTATATTTTACTTCCATGTATTTATAGCCCGGGTGCTTATTTATTGCCAAATGTGCCCACATGTTGCCCACATGTTGCCCAGTGTACCCACAGTTAGCCCACACTTTGCCCGATCTGCCCACAGTAAGCCCACACTTTGCCCACAGTTTGCCCAATGTGTCCACAGTAAGCCCAAAGCTAGCCCACACTTTTCCCAATGTGCCCACAGTAAGCCCACACTTTGCCCAGTGTACCCACAGTTAGCTCAATGTGCCCACAGTAAGCCCACAGCTTGCCCAGTGTGTCCACAGCTAGCCCACGCTTTTCCCAATGTGCCCACAATAAGCCCACACTTTGCCCAGTGTACCCACAGTTAGCTCAATGTGTCCAGAGTAAGCCCACAGCTAGCCCACTCTTTTCCCAATGTGCCCACACTTTGCCCAGTGTACCCACAGTTAGCCCACAGTTTGCCCAATGTGTTCACAGTAAGCCCACACCCAGGCTGTCCCATTGTGGGCCTGTTACTGGAGTGAAATGCGGGGCACGTGTAGGCCCCACACTATGGGGCCCCAATTTTCTGCCTACGCCCAGCCCACACTTTACGCTGTCCCACTGGGGCAATTTTTTGCATGCAGTGGCCCCACCTGGGGCTCAAAGGGACATGTTTGCTGGGAAAGCAGCTGAAGCACAAATTTAGGGTAATTAAATGTATATTTTCACTTTTTACACCTTTTAATTAAAAAATTGTATTGTAGTTTTCAAATATGTGATTAGTTATCACAAAGGCGCTCTCTGTTTATATTTCTAACACGCTGGCTTTTTAAAGTGTGTCCGAAAGCATTTTTCGGAGCTGCCTTCATGCCTCCGATGTCAAGTTTTCTGAATCAACCAGGGATAGATCTATGACAGTCAGTAACTTAACTGTACTGGTGGCATTACAGTGCCCTCTAGTGGCCATCATTTATATAGAACACATCTAAATACCTTTTGTACAACAGTATTTAAATGAAATTTACTTCTCAATGATATACTCTAAGGACCCAATATCAGGATGTACAGCAGCCGTATTTGTTAAAATTTTCCAAATAAATATTCAATAAAGGACATCTGATTTTGCATCACTTTTCACTACAGAACTAATTGCTCTTTTACTACCCTACTGAAAATTCCAGCTAAGACCAGCATAAGCTGGTGAGCTTGTCTCCCAGCTTGGTTTTTGCTGGTGTAGAAAGCTGGTCTAGCGGTGTTTTGGTCACTTTTTAAGCGGGTCTAGCTATGTTTTGGCCACTTTTTAACCTAGACTTAGCTGGTCAGACATTAAATAGACATTAAAAATAAATATTATAGCGTTATATTATAGTGTGGCACTCACACACATTTCTATTAATTTGACGCCCCCTGTATTCATGTGAAAACCATGAAAATAAATGTAACCATAAAATATAGAAACAATGAAAATGACAATAATCCTGTAACACCTTTTGTTTATTTTCAACTTTTAATTGCAAATTTTAAAAACTTTAACAATATGTATATAAAATTATTAGAGGAACACATTTTTGCACTTAATGTACCCCGCTAACTCTGTGAACTCTGGCGTTGTACCAAGATGAAGCTAGTAATCTATGATGTAGACTGTAACATTTTGAACCATTCTCTACACCAGTGGTTCTCAAACTGGGGGCTCCTGAGTTGGGGCCAGAGGACCCCAGTTTAATGACATTCATGAAAAAACATGAATTTATTATAAATTCTGTGTAATTAAACATCAGAAAAATAAGGCTACTAACCAACACCACTACATTGTATAATTTTATATGTTTTTTTTATTCATATTGTAAGTTTTGGAATGTTTTATGTCATAAATTTTCTTTGGGGGGCCATGAAGGGATGCACCATACACAGCGGCCTTTCGCTTTGTACCCCCCAGCCTCACAGGCGGGTCTGTGACCAGTGCCGAATATGGCTGCAGGACCGGATGGCTGCTTGCCTGCGCTGGACTATCTCCACCCCCCATTCCCCCCTAACGTGTTGCAAGTCATGTGTTGTTCATGTTGTAAGGTGTACTGACTATGTGCTTATGTCGCTGAGGTGTTTTTTCCCTGTTCCCACACTGTACTCGCTTTGGAGCATACTGCCCTACAAAGGCTAAGTGCAGTAACGCAAACACTGAAACTGAGAAAAATGCCCTTAAAGTTTTTTGCACCAGCCAGTTAAACATGTAACTTCAATTTTGGCACACACGTTTCTCTGAAATGGGACAAAATTGAACCAGGAGACTTTGTCACAAGACACAACAGATCTCACAAAGCTCATTTCCACCTTTAACTCAATTTTGACGAAATGCATAGTTATTGCGCTTTTGCTTTGTAGGGCAGCATAGTCTGGGTTTTTTTTCTCCTCCCCTCCATCATGTAATGCTGTACTTCTTCCTCAATGCCCTGTCGACCTGTTCTGTCTACCCCCTTGTCAGTTTTATGTATTGTATGTATGAACAGGAAGATGGATAATTTCGCTGGTACATGTGACCATGTGACAATAAGGTGCTTGATTGATTGATTGACTGTACACAGGGAGGCCGGACCCCGAAAAGTTTGAGAACCACTGCTCTACACAGCGGAGGTATACTGCACATACTGTGGTTTGGAGATGTGAGCATTTCTGACAACGTTTTAAATCTACAGATTGCAAAATGTAGTCGCAAGGAGATTGTGCTGTTGCATCTGCCTCATAAATACAGTAACACGATCAAAAACCTTACCAAAATGGCGAAAATCTCTGAAAAGTGACAAGGTTGTTGCATAGAACTGATAATGCATGATAAACAGATAAAAATGCCAAGTAACAGATTAACAAAGTAAAACAGAAGTAAAAGGAAGAATTAGGGAACTCATGAACATGAAGTGGCAAGATGTGGGATGCAGAAACAAAGGGCAGACACTTTTACAATATTCAAAGACACACTTGGTAAAGGAAGAATAGATTTTAGAAAGATGACACAATCACTTAACTCAGACTAGGACATTGTGGTTTAAACCAATTATATATAATAGGGAAACATCAAACAGGGTTATTTGAATTTTGTAATGAAGCTGAGAATGTTGAGCATGTAATAATGCAATGTATGGAATATAATAAAGAGAAGACTTATAGAATATAATAATAGTAAAATACTGTGATTATGCTCCACACTCCAGTCCAGTTGGTGGCGGTAATGCACCATAAGTTAGCTTGTCAACCGCCAATAAACACTACACGAGGAAGAAGAACAGAAAACAGGAGTTTCGCTGTTGCTATCGGGTTCACTGCTAAAAGGTATGCTTTTATTAAATGTGATTATAGTTACGGGGTTTAGGGATTTCTGCAGGCTGTGTTAACTAGAATCTGTGTTTAAATCATATGTCTGGTTGTGGGCATCCACAGATAATTTCGACCTGGCCAGTCTATTAAAAAAAAAAAAAAACATTACGACACACTCCATTTGGAAAAAAATAAAACATCCAAAAACAAATTAATGGCAGACACTACATGTATTTTTAAACGCTGGTTTTAGATTAAACACTTTCTTTGTTGTAATTGAGTCGCTTTTAGGTCGCACAAGTCTTAGATTAGTCTTCGTATTGTAATAAAACATACAACTTACCGGATGAAAATAAGAATTACAGAGAGCTTAGGCACGTACGTCTCGCAACTTTATTGTTTCGGTGCCAAGAATCAAGAATCGCGGTTCCGATACTTTTCATGAAAAGGGAGAAACACTCTCAAATCTCATTGCTGTGCTTTATTTTAAAACCAGGACAACATTCTAATCAGGGATGTGCACAGGAATTTTTAGGGGCAGTTGCTCTGACCTAAATAAAGGGCACCCCCCCCCCCCAATTTTATTTTTTTTTAACTCACGGCCTATATGAAGGACTGAGAATAACAGGGTCTTTATTAAAATCAGCAAACATGTTTGCCTAATGCCTACCAAAAAAATTGTAGCCTAGGCTGCTTGTCTCCCAGCTAACAATTTTTGGTTCCCAAAACGTTTTCCTAACGTTAGTTTTTGGTTCTAAAAACGTTCCCCTAACGTTAGTTTTTGGTTCCCATAACGTTTTTTTTAGCTTTGTTTTTGGTTATCCAGGAAAGTTTTCTTTACGGAAATAGAATGTTATTTTTAGGTTAGTTTAACGTTATGATAACGTTATAATAACGTTAGGAGAACGTTAGTTTTAGGTTAGAATAACGTTAGGAGAACGTTAGAAAAACTTTAAACTAACCTAAAACTAACGTTCTCCTAACGTTTTTATAACGTTAGAATAACGTTAGGGGAACGTTAAACTAACCTAAAAATAACGTTCTATTTTCGTAAAGAAAACTTTTCTGGCTAACCAAAAACAAACATTAAAAAAATAACGTTATGGCAACCAAAAACTAACGTTATGGGAACGTTATTCTAACGTTAGGAGAACGTTTTGGGAACCAAACATTTTTGCTGGGAGTATGCACAGTTGACATGGAACAAAAACAGTTTAATGATCTACTGGACAGTGCGCGTTGCCGCGGCTCTGTGCACGCACTGAAAGAGCGCGCAGAGCTCAAGATTCTAGCTGCAGTGAAGTATGGCACGTCTATTGGTACATTCCATGTTGTGTTTTTTTCTATCATATCTATCCAAAATAAGTTAAACACATTTCCATATAAAAAAGAATAAACCAATATTAATAACAACATTTATAACAATTACATTATTTTATTACTGAAAAAATGTCTATTGAAACATTAGATGAATAACACAGGTTATTTTAAATAAAAAAAAACCTCAACCCACCACACATTGAATTTAGATAGCATTGTATTTTATCAAATATATAAATGACTTTAACACAATAAAGAAGACTTATAACAGATATTTATTGAAAATGAATAAACATTTAATTTACTTTGGATCAAAAAATCTTACCACAGCAGTTAGCCGCCTCTCCATTATTACAATAATCAAAAACATCCTCTCTTCATATAGACGGGAATCACTAAAATATATATTAGTTCTCACATATAAGTTACTAAATGAAGAAAGAAAATAAACCGCTAGAATAAATGTTAGACTGAGGTAAAACCTATTGACAACAAATACATAAGCATTTCATTCACTTCAGGTTAACAGATCAGTTTAACGTTAGCCGAATAGCTCTCAGTTTTTACAACAATCAAAAGCTTCTAACATCACATTCTCCTTCATGGAAATCATTAAAATATATATTTTTGTTTTCACATATTAAAGTTACTAATGAAGAAAGAAAATAAATCACTTAAATAATGTTAGACTCTGAAGTAAAAACCAAATGCCAAATAAATAAACATTTCATTCACTTTAGGTAAAAAGATCTTACCACAGTTAGGCGGCTATTTGTTTATTCGACAATAAAACGTTTCTAACATCATATTCTCCTCATATTCTCTTCAAATCGATCGGAAATCACTCATATATACATTTTTTTCTCACATATTTAAGTTACTTAAGAAAGAGAAAAAAGAAACGCTAATATAATGTATGTCTCTGAGGAAAGAAAACCGTTAACGACCGTTATTTTTTAAATTATGCGAATTCGCGTACAAGAGAAAGCGGGTGCTCGTGAAGAGCGCGAGGTAAGCGCGTGCAGAGGAGCACACGCATAACAGACGTGCTCACTTCAGAAATAATGGGTTTAATTATGCTTTTACTTAATTTCCTAAAAAAAAAACATAACCAAAAAATAACCATTAGAGAACGTTAGGTATAAGTTATTTTTAGGTTATTTTAAAAATAACCACCCAGCAACGTTATGGGAACGTTATTTTATGGTTCCCAAAAATAACCAAAAAATAACGTTCTGTATAAGTTCTTTTTAGGTTATTTTAAAAATAACCACCCTGCAACGTTATGGGAACGTTATTTTATGGTTCCCAAAAAATAACCAAAAAATAACGTTCTGTATAAGTTATTTTTAGGTTATTTTAAACATAACCAACCTGCAACGTTATGGGAACGTTATTTTATGGTAACCAAAAAATAACGTTCTGTATAAGTTATTTTTAGGTTATTTTAAAAATAACCACCCTGCAACGTTATGGGAACGTTATTTTATGGTTCCCAAAAAATAACCAAAAAATAACGTTCTGTATAAGTTATTTTAGGTTATTTAAAAATAACCACCCTGCAACGTTATGGGAACGTTATTTTATGGTTGCAAAAATAAAACCTAAAAAGAACGTTCCCAGAACGTTATTATTTGGTTCCCAAAAAAATTACCAAAATATAACCAAAAACTAACGTTAGGGGAACGTTTTTAGAACCAAAAACTAACGTTAGGAAAACTTTTTGGGAACCAAAAATTGTTAGCTGGGAACTTGAGTCGAGAAGGGCAAATGGGCAGTTGCCCGGGCAACAAATAGTGCACGTCCCTGATTCTAATGATATAACACACTAATAAATGAACATATGAACAGCAGATATATTAAACATTTGAACAAAATATGAAAAAACATCTCTATGCGATGGTTATAGTGATAACTGCTAACATTCACTTAACCATAACATTACGATAATTAATAGGAAATAATGAGCCTTAATAATAACCATATGTTATTTAAGCTGTGATATATGGATTAATATAGGCTAATGTTTCCTGTACCATAATGGCTGATTTATCTGTGGTTAACTTTATATTTGAGACCATAATTTCTTACAATGCTTTTCACAAATGAAATACACCTCCTTTGTGTGGACTGTGCTCTTTAAATGCTTTAATATAATAACCTAATATAAATAAATCGCTGACAAACATGCACATGCTCTGATTATAATCATATAGCCTATACTGTAGATCATTTTAGCTGATGTTTTGTATGCTTTATTTTAGCAGCTTGCAAATTATTGTTATTTATGAAAGTTGCGTTTTTAGAGATGTTGAATTCTCGATCACTGGAAGCTCGCGCTGCGGACCAAAGCGTGAAAATAAAGCTTGAAGGCAAAAGAATACATCCTGTTGAATTTATTTTAGGAGTCAGACTGAGCTGCAGCGGGCAGTATCACTTAGTGCTCGCACATGCAGCCATCTCGCTGTTGTGTTTGTCACATGACAGCTGCAGTTTTGGCTGCGTGTGTGAGGAGAAAAAACACAGACGTCCACAGGGAGGCAATGGAAACGTGCGTTGCACGCACCAACATGAAATGTGTCACTTACAAATCTGGGACACGTTCATTCTTAAAAGTATCGATACTAATACATTTAGGAACCGTGACGTTATTTATGTCCGAGAATCGCGGTACTTTTGAAGTATCGATGCATCGTGCAACACTAATGGAAATTAGGGCTGTCAACTTTAGTCGTTTAGTCGACTAATCGGTCGATGCCGTCTTGGTCGACTGACATTTTCATTGGTCGACCAGTTGCATAATTAATTTATTTTCCCCAATAAAGAAATTTTCATTGATTTACTCCTTGATATTTATTCCTTTATAAGCAATTAAATATTACTGTATTCTAAATATAATTAGCCCATGTTTTATCCCCAACTTTAAATGCTTTAATTTAGGCTATTTTGTAACAGCGCCACAGTTTAGCGCACCACGTAGAACACTCTGGAACCGCACCTGTGGCTGGCTGCACTGCTACTTCGCTCAGAAAGGAATATAGGTAGTTCTGCTGTATTCATTCAGTTCAAACACTACCTGTTTTGGCTTTAGTCAGCAAAATGTCCAAGAAATCTAAATCTTTTGTCTGGCTGCATTTTACAAAAAAAGGTCACGGAGTTTGAGTTCGCCTGCTCACAAGGTTTGCAAAGTAAATGGTACAGTCTATTTTTTTTGTAAATTCTTTCATTCGAATAGTAAATAAAATACAGCAATAAAATAATTCAAATGAAAGTCTCTCCTGATTGTGTTCCAAATTATTAACATTTACGTATTTTAGGCTATAAGTAAATTGCAGATAGGGGTGTGACGGTCATTATATAACCGTGAGACCGACGGTTATAGTTTAACACCGTCATTAGAACTCTATAACCGCCAAAACCGTGTTATTAAAATATTTTTTTTTAAAAAATTTTATCATAAAGAATTTTTAAATACTAATTAAAAACAATTGTTAACAGTCTGTGTTATACGCCCCCTCACGTTCTCACGCAGTGAAAAATACAGAGCGGAGCAGACACTGACAACGCGCGAACATACAGGACAGACCAGGTTTACTTTTCGGTTACTTTTGAGATTTAACATATTAAAAAAAGTCTCACCTTTCAAATCATCTCTTCCTTCTAGTTAATTTAGTTAATAAACATGAATGACCATGAGAAGGAATGTTGTTTTAACCGCGGAAAGGCGTCAGTATACTCCGCTTTTCAAGTTCAAATCCTCCCATGCTAATCTACTAACTCTCTTCAACGCACATTCACTGCTAGTTGTCTTGCTGTTAATTTTAAAGAAACGTAGAGCAAGTAGCTAATCAGTGTCTAGTTTATTCAAACACCGGGTGAGCACTGTGCAGCGCGTCTGCGGAGAGAGTTTGCTGCGCGTGGCCATTGTGCTTTTACACCGGCTGCGTTTAATAACAATCTCAAGTTCATATTACTTTCTTTTACCTGCGCATTTATGAGCAAAACCTCTTCAATACGCTTTTAATCCACATTGTTTTCATGCTGTTCTGGTCCGTGTAATGACGGATATAGACACAATTACAGACATAAAAAGCCCAATGCACAAATATGTTTCTCCGAAGATTATTAAAATAGATGATAGATAGAGGATTAATTTATGCTAGCGCAGTCTTCTGGCAACCGTGTGTTTTTTTGAAATATTTCATTGCTTTCTGTTAAATTGTTCAAAGTTATTACTGTTTAAAACACACTTGGCATCACATTCATGATTTTATGGTATAATGACACTTTCCCTTCAATCCACGAGCATTTAAACGAGCAAAACGCCCCCCACTGACGGTTATGTGACGAACCGTCACATTTGATTTTCGTCATAACCGTCATCACCAATTCTGAAACCGGCACACCCCTAATTGCAGATTAAGTTTTGTTTTTGTAAATCCTCAGACATTATTTTTACCACTTAATTAAGTTTTGCTTTATAGAAAGCATTTCTTTAAAGTGAATTTCGTTTTGTATAAATTGTTTATTTATTTTAATAAATGTTTCATCAACCATCTGCATGTATTTAATAAATAAAAAGCAAATATAGCAGAAAATATAATAACCGCGCATGGAGGCGCCGGCACGGCACGTTCACTTGCATTGCATTGTTAACTAGAACGCACCTCATTACAAATTAATAAAACTCAGCGTATGCATATATGCCTCATACATTAGCATTAAATATCTTTGCTGCATTCGTAGAAGATGACAAGGGCTTTCTCACACACAGTGAGTTAGACCCGCCTTGGCCGGTGCGTCTTTTTACGCATTCTGAGGTGCCTATTGTATCCATTAGTTTTATCGTGTTGCAGTCTATTCGGCAACATTCCGCATACAACGGGCTTAGATTTGGAAATATATTACATCTACATTTCAGTGGTAACAGATACGGTGACCATCTTCTTTCTTTATTGTAGCACTACCTCAAACTATAGCGGAGTCTCTTCGCAGCTGTCATTTTCTTAAATGAGCTGCGGCAATGTTTCAAATGAGCTTCTAACGCTAGACAAACGCCTTTATTTTCAACACGATCACCTCGTACCCAAACCATTTCGAAACTAAGGAGCCATTTGTCCTCCGATTCTGCGTTTGCTGGACTTATGTTTTTGTTTTTATTTGTACAGTTGAAGCGTTTGAAAATAGTCTAAATAATGTAACAAAACGAAAATAAACCTATAGGCCATCCTACTATACAGTCTATTATTATTAGGATTCTTTTAGGCTATTTTTGTGTGTGTTTGTGTGTGTGTGTTTGTTTTAAAACGCCTAGATCGGCTGGACAAAAGTTAACCCATAGCTTCAAATTAAATAAGAATATACAGCCTGTATAAACGAGAGCTTTTAGGAGTTTTCATTATTTGGCAGTTTTAGCAGTTATATTTTTTGTAGCGTGCGGGTGTGGTCAGGTGCGCGATTGTGACTGTCACTATAGACCTAGTACAGAGCTCCTCACTTTGCACATATAAAAAAATCACTTAATTTTCAAAGAATTGTGTTATTATTATAGTTTTATGTATTATTATTGATGTTTTTTCGTTGTTGTTTTATAAATTCTCTATGACAATTGTTTAATAAATGTTCAATCAAAATGCAAAACATTGCGTCATTTTTAGTCGACTAATCGATGCGCAGGACAGGACTTTGGTCGACTACGCATTTCTTTGGTTGACTACAGCCCAGGGATGTGCACAGGGGGGTTGCTCAGGTTGCCCGGGCAACTGCCCATATGCCCTTCTCGACTCAAGTTGCCCTTCTGAGGTGGAAAAAAATTAATTGTACTTTTACTTCGTTTACACCATGCAGCGTTCCTTCGTTACTGTATTTTAATTATTTACGAAATTTGTATTTTATTTTTAAATTGCTATCTTGTGTTTCTGGCGCATTCGCGAAATAATGACTCGTTTGAGTCGATTCCTTACAAAGTGTTGCAAATAAACGAGTCTTTTGAGTCGATTCTTTACAAAGCGAATGGGCCAAACGTTTTAAATTGGTTCGCGAATCAGTTTGAATGAATTGTTCAGATCGCTGCAAAAACGGAATCGTCCGAAGCTGTTTTACTCTTAACCTATGTAGAAACACGCAGAATATAACCAGTGTTGGGTGACGTGGAAATGAATTTACCAATCTTTTAACTAAAAGCAAAACTTCACACATGTACCCGCCATTACATACACGCGACCTGTTCGTCGTCAGACACAGTTAAACGCGTGCAACCTCCAGAAGCATTGTAGCACAGATTGAAGAAAATCCATCGATGATTGACATCTGATTAGCTGTATACTCTACTGTATGATGTAAGTGATTCTCACAAAACACAGGTGACATCACAACGTAAGAAAACATGAGTTTTGTCTAAAATCATTTTTATGTAAGTGTAAACTGTTAATGTCCTCAGACCATCTTAGGAGATTTCTAACTTTATACATATGCAAAACTGTTGTCAGTTTAACTTACTTGTCTGATATTTCAGCTATAAGCTACATCAACATTGAGACTAGAGTTAATTTGTTAATTTGAAATGCTTGTCTATTCTGTGTTTGTATTCTTTTTTCTGTACTGTTTGTGTACGTTGCAGTTTTACACATACTGTAGAAGTGCCCTAAAGTATTCTTCTGTTTGTTGTGGAGTCAAGAAATGTCTAAACATTAAAAGATGAACATGAGACAAAAGTACAGAATCTGTCACATTATTTTTTTTAATGGTCACTGAGCTGTGTCCTGATTGTTTACACATGAAAAGCATAAAATGTGTAGGATCAGTTTGATTCACTTATGTGCATTTGTGTACAACACACATAAGTCAGCATTTAATGCTGTTGTTCTTTGTTGTTAAAGCATGTATGTGTTGAAACATAAACAAAGGTTAATAAAATGTGACATTCTAAACTTCTGACATACTGATATTTATCTTACCAATTTTTGGTCTCCACAGCAAACAGAAAAATCTTGTCTTTACAGTTCTGATACTTATGGAGGGCACTGTATTGTGTGTGTGTGTGTGTGTGTGTGTGTGTGTGTGTGTGTTTGCGCGTGTATATCTAGATTTATTTTTTCATGAGTAACTAGTAACTCGCTACTTGAGTATTATTTTCATTGCATACTTTTTACTTCTACTTGAGTAATTATTTATTTAGTTACTTGTACTTTTTCTTGAGTAAAGTTTTTGGCTACTCTTTCCACCTCTGTTAAAATCTTCATGAATCTAGGCTGAGTTTGCCACGTTTAAGCCCAAATAATCATACAGATAGCAGCTAGCTACAGCTTGCAGACAAGCAGCCTAGGCTACAATTTTTTTGGTAGGCATTAGGCAAACATGTTTGCTTATATTAATAAAGACCCTGTTATTCTCAGTCCTTCATATAGGCCGTGAGTTTAAAAAAATAATTTATGGGGGGTGCCCTTTATTTAGGTCAGAGCAACTGCCCCTAAAAATTCCTGTGCACGTCCCTGCTACAGCCCTAATGGATATCACCCGATTGGCTATTCTCCGGTCGATTGCTTTGCTTTCCCGTGGCATCATGGGAAAGCTGTATAGAAGTGTCCATCCGATGCTTGCTTCAGAATCTGGGCGGACTCAGTAGGGCATCTGGGGATTTCTCGCCTACTGATTTTATGAATACAGAGGATTCGGACATACTACTTTGTTCACGTACTGTTTCCCCTACTACATTTTCAGTAAGTAGGCGGTTTCGGACGATACTTAAGGACACATGCCTCTGAGTCTTGCGAGAAATAGTCCAAAATCCCGGTAATTCTCGCCTTACCTTTTATGTATATTGAGGTTTTAACTATTGTATTTGTTAGTTAGGGGTCAAGCCCAGAATGGGCGAAGACCCCTATTGTATCTGTTAGTTTTCTTTTTCTTTTTCTTCCTCCGCCATTGCGGTCTATGGCAGCCTATAGAACCGTACGTAGGAAAGTTATGAAATTTGGCACACTGAGGCTATGTTTACACGTGGGCGGTTATTTTCATAAACATGTCAGTTTTCAGAAAAGTGTTTATTTACACGTACACGTGCATATATGCCGTCAAGAGAAGCTCAAGCCCACGTAAGCCAATCACCGGCAGCGCTGGTGGTGACGCGAACTGGTTCTTCATGTTGGAGGGAGGAGTTGTTGCAGTAGGTAATCGATGACGTCAAAGTACCACGAGAGCGAGTTGAGGAATCATACGTAGAGGTCTAATTTCGAATCGCTCTCGCGGTACTTTGACATCATCCGTCTGTCGGTTCTTGCAGCGCCGCATGAAGTCAAACACGCGCAAGATTGCTGACCTCCGAGCACTCGTCTCTGCTCCTCGACATAATGGAGCAGCTGTATTTGCAAATACAAACACACGAAACGAGTTTGCACGAACAGAAATGTGATCTTGGAAGCGTTCAGAGTAGCAGTCACATGTAAACATAGGTCGCACTTTTGATGTAGGTGCGAGCTCTGGCGCATACTCTGTGACGTTGCCTGCTTAAACATCCGTTTGTCTCAGTTTACATGCAACCGTGCAACCGAAGATTTTCAAGATCTCCACTCTGGCCGGAGTTTTTAGAAACAATCGGTTTCAGAGGCGAGTTCTCCGTTTGCGTGTAAACGAGGGGCACAAACGAAGGTAAATCTCTCAGTTTTTAAAAATAACCACGTACGTGTAAACAGAGCCTGATAGAGGACTGTCCAAAAAGTCTCCACAGCAAATTTGAAGTCTGTATCTCTAACCCGCTAGCGCCACCAACAGTCCAAATTTGCACTTATGTATTTGCTTATAACTTCTGACCCGTAAGTCCTAAACACTAACATTTTCCGTCATGAAAAATTAATTTATTCATAAAACCTACTTTTGTCCTAGAGCTTTTGCCCAATTGCCACGAAAAACAGTATGTAGCATCTAGAGACACTGAGGGCAAAAAATTATTAAAAGAATTTTGATAAACCATTCCGTTTTCGTATGGCGCGTCAACAAATTTTACATAAGGCGCAAAAAAACAGGTTTTAGTGTGTATCTTCGCCAATCTTATGTCTATTGACGCCACACTTGGTAGTTGTGATGCCAGTGAGGATCTGAGGGGGCATGCAGAGTTTCGTCACAGCGCCACCTAGTGGTCATACGAATGTTGTACATGCTTATAACTTTGGCTGTGATCAACGTATTTTCACAGGACTTGATTTTTTTGGAGTCCTGAATGGTTACCAAGTCCAACGATACCATACATGCCAGAATTCGCCTTATGGTTAACCCTGCGCAGCAAAAAAAGTAGTTAACAAACACGCGCGGATATCTCCGCAAGCGTTATTCTGATCGACTCGAAAACACCATAGGAAGAACATTACATTGCCTTCTGAACAAAAAACTCTATTGGCGTTATATTAAAATTTTCATCATAAATGGCTGAAAATTGCAAAAATTTAAAAATTACCTTTAAATTTTGTGTTTAATGAAGTTTATGTAACTAAGTTCGGGAGGAGCATGGTCATGTGATCCAACCAATCAGTGCAAAGAGGTGCCTATAAATGGCAGTCCCTCACCTCTGTCCCGTGACAGATTTTTTGCAGCATTTGGCCCCGCCCATGTGTCGTCACATCTGGTTTCGAGCGTTGTTTTGCGACGACATGCTTTCTCGGCCCGCCACTACTTACCCAGCAAGGATTCATTTCTTTCTACCTGAAAATTTGGGGATATTAACCGACACTTTCCACTTCACACCAGGACGCCGAATCCTACTCTCGCCCCTGCCAGCGAGACCTCCGCCATTTTTTCGCCTCGGTTCCTATCCGGCCCAATCGAGCCGAATCATTAAACAGGGACTGATAAAAGCCTCGAAACGATCACTATTGAACTAAATCTTTCGCGCAGGTTTAACGCTATGACTAAATGTCTCCTTTCAGACTACTAACTATTTCCCATTGAGCCTCTCGTACTCATCTAGCAAGCAAGGCCACCGGGCCCAAATTTCGCGCCCTCCACCTTCCACCCTACTCCGCCGAGTACCGGGTTTTTTCCTAATGCCTCTCACCACCGGTGGCAGGCGCTCGGCAGGTCCGGGCCGCGTCCTAGAGCGCCGGTTTCAATCAGTTCCCTCGCCCGCATAACAGTGGCTCCCGCTTCCATTTCACCAAATATTTCTGTTATATCCGCCAGCGTCGCAATCCGTTTTCCTCATCTGTATTTTTGTCCATAGGATGTTAACTTCAGGTGCTTCCTAGCTTGAGGCTGCCTCCGCTAGCGGCTCAAGCCCTGACGCTATTATCTCTCATTCCTCTGTTTTTAGTTCAACCTGTTCTAAATATCACCAAATATAACGGGAGATTGCCTCCGCAGACCACCGATCCTTATTTATTCAGTACCTCCCCATGCAATCGTTTTGAAACGCACGGATTATTAACACAGGGACACAAAATAGTCATTGGTTTTTAATCGATATAATATACAGGGATGTGATTTTTCCGGATTAATCCGGAATTCCGGATTTTCCGACATGAAAATGTGACCTACGTGAATCATGCAGATATGTAAAAAAAAAAAATAAGGGGGGAGGGGGGTATCTCACAGCCGTCGCCATGGTAACCCGGGACGGAACCACAATCGCCGTCCCCGCGCAACAGGGCCACACCGGTGGCAGATGACAAAGAGATGCATTTTCCTTCCTTTCCAAGTATCAACAAGGACGTGTTTCTGACCGTTCGCAAATGGCGGATTCACCAATCAGACCCGATCGTTTCTCTCCTCTCTTCTCCTCATTTGCGACGTTTGGCTGTCACTCGCGTGACGCGAAACAGAGCGGCAAACATATACACGTCGGTTTACTTGGTGGATTTGGAGCAGCAATTTTCACAGAAATGAGAGGAAAAACGAGCACCATTGCAGAAAATCCTGGTGGCGACTGAGAGAGGGACGATGCAACAATATTGGTTCCGAAAAAAGGCAAGGAAATAAGTTACCTCATCGAGCCTGGTTTAACCTAACTGAGCATTACATTTGTGCATGAAACCTGATCGACGAACACGGATGGGCGGGACGGAGTGGAGTCTAGAGTGATGTTTCTTAAGGCTCCGGCGTGAATATAAATTTATCTTCTAAAGTTCGGTAAAAACACATAAATGGCTTAAAATCTTGTTTAAGAATCTGTTTTATAATGAGAATCTCTCTTTCAGCGCGCCTACGTGTGTTTGCGCAGCGTGACAGCCGATTTGAATCTGACAGAGTTCGTCACTGTACATTAAAAAATCCCACACAGACATTACAGCGTAAATGCTAGGATTAAGATTGATTTTATATATAACAGATAATCTGAATACATTTACCCTAATAAGTTTTTAAAAACATGGTAATGTTTTAATGTTTTGCTTTAGTGTTTTAATGCCAGACAATCATTGAAATGAGGGAAAAATGAAGAGAAAGGCAGCAGATATAGCATCCTTCTTCAGAAAGAGTAGCAAGAAGCAGCCAAATGAATCTTAGTAAAATACATTAAAGTAGCCTTCAAAATTCACATGATTTTCTGGTCTCTAGTTTTTTCAGCAATGGGAGATATAAATTCTGGTTTTAAAGTAAATTTCAAAAGTTTTTTATTTGATTAAATAGTTTAAAAAACATGGAGGTTGAATTATGACTATAAATTGTATGTTAATCTCAATTCATTTTAATAAAAATTAAATTATTGTAGCAATTGTATGTTATATATTATTCTGATTAACACACTATAATACTTAAAAGTATTTTAAGGTTTAATGATAGAGATTTTATATGCCACCCCAGAGTAACTGCTGGCCCCTGCCTGGCCACCCCTATGAAAAATCCCTTGCTCCACTACTGATTAGCAAAACACAAAAAATACATTATATTATAAATCTTTACCCGGACAAGTGACTTTTGTGCATGGACAAGTGAAACACAAATTTACTTGTCCGAAGGACAAGTTCCTCAAAAAGTTAATGTCAAGCCCTGATAAACATATTACAACAATTTACGATTAACTAAGAATAATAGTAAACTTCATTATTGTTAATATTGTGACTCTTGATGAGTCTTGATGACGTATGCAGCTTAGAAATGCGACCTCTGGAAGGCTGCAGACTTAGGATTGAGAAACGGCCTCTGTATCATCGTTTGTTTCAAAGGTTTCGTGTTTTTAAAGTTTTAAGGTTGACCAGTTTGATTAAAATAAATAGCACCTGCACTTTTTTGTACAATTACTTCTATTTATTAGTGTCAACCTTCTATTGTTCATGTTTAACAGCTAACAAAGTTACTCATCTACAGGGGTCTAAAATTAGAAAAAGAGACCTTTAAGACACTTTATTATAACTAAAGGTCCTGTGTAGCACATTTTACAGATATTTGTATTAAAATAATACTCTGGTAAAAATAGAAGTACTGATTTAACTTCTTTACTCAAGTAAAAGTATCAAAGTACAGGCTTGGAAATTTATTTAAAGTATCAAATTAAAAGTAGCCATGCCTTTAGTTCTTTATAAGCCATTGCCTACATTTTATTTGGATGTCGGCAAAATAGGCCTTCTTTTGACATGAACATTTGCATGTTGCACATTTAGCTGTTAAAGTTGGGTAAAAATGCAAAACAAAAATAAGTTAAAACATATTTTTTATCATGGTTGTTGATATAGAGAGAGGTGGTGATGGAGCAGTGGACAAGACACTTTCTTTTGATTCCCACTGTTACACATCCACCAAATAAGTTGTTATGTGTCATACTGTACAAAAAAGTAGCATGTTGCACATCTAGCTGTAAAATGAATTAAAATGTTTTTTTTTTTGTTCAAATAAGTTGTTATGGGTCCTACTTTACTATCCGTATAGATCCGCCACCAGTTTGATTGGCGGGTGTGTGTGGGGGGGGTCTTAATATATTTTCCTGCTTTTTTGTCCTTAGCCAATCACATGCCTGAATATATGCTTCCTCTTTTTCTCGATATTTTCCTCCGCAACTCGGACTTCTCGATCTCAATGTAGACCGTGTTGATTTTTCTTTCCACGTTACTCTTAAAGTATTGTACTTACATCCTTCGTTTTGTATTGATTTAGCTACTGCACAGAAATAATTTGCTCTGCTTTTCCCTCTTGTTGCAAACCTAACCGCTCGCTTTCATCACAACGGCAGACTTTTGCGCTATCACCACCGGCCCGAATCATACTTTTAAATCAAATCTGTCCGTCAGTTCTGTAGTTTTTCGAGTCGTGCGATCTCACATTTGCCATTATGTAAGTTATCTAGAAGCAGCGTCTCCAGCTGCTGGTGATACGCTACCAGGCGGACCTAACTCGCTTATTACACACTATTTTAGAATATATTGCGTTTTCTCGTCACAGACCCCCAATACGAACTTACTTTAATGGTTTTTCCTGCTATTAAGACGATCATTTACTGCCGACACCGTGCCTCTATCGTGCCCGGCGTTAAAGTGTCGGCTCGTATGTCCTTCTACAGGACGGTGTTTTGTTCCCTAAGAAGTGCACTAACTAGCTCCATCCTTGCCGCCGACGTTAAAAGCTGTTCCTTGTTCGCGTCAGCTTACCAAGGTTTTTCAGCACCCGCAGCAGCGCGCTCCGCATTTTTCCCTCACGTTAAGGGATTATTTATTTCAAAATCTAACTCTATATTCGTCACCTGCCAGTCGATTCGTTCTTTTGTAGTCGATGGTGGAGCTATGACGCTGATTTTACCATTTAAATGATGTCTGACATTAATCATTGCTTAATTCTGTCCCAGGATCCCTGCATACTCGAAATATTTCATTCCAATCTGCCTCTGCAGATCCCGAGCTGTTTAAATCATATGCCGCACAAGGTAATCTCTTAATCTTCCTTTAAGCGTTTTTTCCTATTTTTAACCAGCCCGTAAAATAAAAAAACCTGCAAGTATAGACCATGGGAAAGTTGACGTTAGTCTAATACCCTGATTCGCAGCATTCATTTAACGCCCGCTGGCGTAATATAGGCTACCGCATTCAATTCCGCATCACGGTTTATTTAACTTGTGGGGAAAGCAAAAAAGTTGGGTTTCGGTTTTATTTAATGTAACTATGCAATTCCCATATTCGCTGAAAAATCTCAATCTAACCACCCGATGCTTTTCCAGCAGATCTCCCTCACAGTTCAAAAAGTTTTAAAGATCCTGGCATTTTGGCATCGCTGAGTGCAAATCATGGGACCCATCCACCTCCTTCGGGTTTCTGGGTTTTAAGCTATATTTCGGTCATATAGCGTTGTCGTATTTAATCTCCTTAGCCAGTTTTGTTTTAAATGTAAACTCCTCTCATCTAAAATTTTGTTCTGTCCTACATGCTGCTCTGGTAGCATTCTAAATAAAATTGAAAACGCTCAAATTGTCTGAATTTGTCAACGAAACACTGCGCCCCCTCGCTATGCTTTTACGATGGTCTTCGGAATCAAATTTAACTGCCACGCATGTGCCAGGGAGCAAAATCGTATACATTTTTTTTCCCATCACCGGTAGTTAGCCTGCCGGCATCAGAACTGGATGCAAGTCCATCCAGTCATCATACAAAACCGTTTTTACAAAGTCACCAGGTAAAATCTTGATACCTCGATTTATATTCGGAGACATCCTCCAAAGGTATTATTCAACGGTAAATCATTTAACCATGAACTCTTTTTTTCTCTACACTGTAAAAAATCTAATTGTTGGCCCAATTAATTATTTTTTAGTAACTAAGAAAATTGGTTTAACTTATATATATATAATATATATATAATATATATATATATTTTTTGCCCGTCCAACATTTCATTAATTGGATTTTTACAGTGTAAGGAAACCACACCTGGAACTAATTCATTTGCTCGTTTCCAACACCTGAGCATTCCCGCTGTTACCAATCACATTCGCATGTTCACATGCCAATTCAATCGTGTTTTTTCTAATTGCTCAGCGCTTGCATATCAGCTCTTATTTCACGTAAATTTCTATCAGCATTTGCTGCTTGTCTAAACCTCATTATATTGTCATTAAATAACTATAGTTTTCTTTTTAAGCTCTGCTATTTGCATTACTGCACATTTCCCCCAATCAGAAACTATGCAAAGGTTTTTTTTTCTTCTGTTTAGTCGTCTTGCCCCTTCAAAGTGCTGGGTGAGCCCCATTCGACCGCAGGTGGGACCTACCCGTCTGGTGCTGTGAGCATTCCAGCTAAAGCTCCCGCAGACGCTGCGAGGGTCCTTCCTGTCAAACACGATGCCCAGTTTTGCTCCAAAAAATTCACGCCTTTTAATATATGCACTCTTGTTTCGACTGCATATGGGGTCTACCTCTCCGATGCCATGGGCATTTCAGGTCCGTTTCCGGATTTTTCTTTGCTGGGCATCTCATTTATTCAACAGTTAAGTCATTCAGGGTAATTAAGTGGCATTAATTTTTATAAACTAATCTTTGGCAAACCTTCATCAGCTATAAACAACTCTAAAACTCTCACCCGTCATCAAAACTATATTTAGAAATAAGCCCATTCGCCCAAACTCCATGCCACCCATTACAATTGACTTAATGTCTAGGTGCCTTTCCGCCTTTCGGCTCAGTCACCACTCCCTCTACCACTCCATCTATACTGCCCGCACGCTGGACGCAGTGTTCATTTTGTGTTTTTTGCTTTTTTCACCGTTCAGGATTTGCAGTCATCTAAAATTTCAGTCCAGTCATCTACCCTACAACTTCTGATTAAAAAGTTCCAAAACCTTGATACAATCTCGTTTTTCTTCAAACAAAGTAAGACTTTCAAATTTAAGAAGGGGCACTTTCTATTTTCAGTTTACCGAACCCCATCCAATTATATAATTCGCTACTAAATTACCTGCAGTACAGACGATCCTGGTCGAAACCTGTTTTGATCCTCTTTTCATCGACAACCGAATTTAAAGGCGGAGTCCATGATGTTTGAAAGCCAGTGTTGATATTTGAAATCGCCTAAACAAACACGCCCCTACCCCAATAGAATCTGGACCTTCTGTTGATAGACCCGCCCCACACATACGCAACCCGGCATTTGATTTGATTTGATTGGCTATAAGTGTGTTTTGGTAGTCGGCCCGTCTCCTTTTCCAAACCGTTTTTCAAACATCGTGGACTCCGCCTTTAATTGGCTACGAAATTTTGGTAAAATTTGTTTTAATCCAGTCTGATATTCAAGCAATTAAATTTTCATTCCGCTAATTCATTCAGCATCAGTGCCCCAACCACTCCCGCTCCAAACGGCCTCTCTAATCAACAAACTTAGGCCCTCAGTTCCCGGATGTCAGAATCATTCAAATTCTACATTAGATTCAACCACTTGCATATCAGAAAATCTTGTGTACGCCTAGTTTGTTTTGTTTGCTTCACCTGCACATTCATTAAAATGAATAAATAATTATATGTATATTTATCTGCATGCGTTTATACTTGTGAGAATACACTGTATGTACAGTATTCGTATATATTTTTTCCCTGCATTTTTTTTCACACACAGTTGCACTCTACCGTGCACGTCGTTGTATGGGCTCCCCGTTTGTTGGCAGTGCGGGATTTTCTTCCACCAATTTAAGTTTTGCCCCTTCAAATCGCTGGTCGAGCCTCATCACTCATAATTTTCTTACCTTTATATTTTCATGTTGAATTTGCAACAGGACCTACCCATCCAATGCTGTGAGCATCTCCGCCAAAAGCTCCCTTTGGATGCTGCGAGGGTCCTCCTGGTCGGACACCAAATTTTTGCCTTTTTAACCCTATTCTAGAGCCTTCCTGTTTGACTGCAGGCGGGACCTACCCGTTCGATGCTGTGAGTATCTCCGTTAAAGCTCCCTTCGGATGCTGCGAGGGTTCTCCCGGTCGAACACCAAAATTTTTGCTTTTTAAACCTTATATCAAGCATTTCCTTTTTAATACAGGTGGGACCTACCCATCCGATGCAGCGAGCATCTTCGCTCAAGCTCCCTTCGGATGCAGCGAGGGTCCTCCCGGTTGGACGCTTAATTTTGCTTATTTAAAAAATGTATCGTAAAGCATTCCCCTTTGACTGCTGGCAATAACTTCCCGTCTGATGCTGTGAGCACCTCAGCCAAAGCCCCCGTCAGATGCTGCAAGGGTCTTCCCGGTCAAACGCCTAATTCGAATTTTGCTTGTCTCGCTTATTAAATTTCTCACCGTCCTCACCAGCATTTCCCCTCTGCATGTGGAGACGTCTCGTTCGATGCTGCTAGCATCTCAACCAAAGCTCTCGTTGGACACTGCAGCGGCCTTCCAGTGAATTGGCCTTAACTCGTTTAATTCCGCACCTTGTTCTAGTTCGCTAATGCGCTCCCCGTTTGACTGCTGGCGGGACTTTCCCGTCCGATGCTGCGAGCATCTCAGACAATGCCCCCGTCGGATGCTGCGAGAGCCCTCCCAGTCAAACCACTAGTTTTCCCACCGCTTTCTATAGGTCTTTACGCTTACACTTTTTGGGGATGTTTTTTCTGGCTGCTGTCTGTCATTTATGTGGCATTTTTGGGGAGTACTCTGGGTTCGGGCTAAAATTCCGAGCTCGGAGCCCTCTCCTCGGACAGCACGCCAAATATGCTTTATCTCATTCCCTATCGATTACATGTTAATGCGAACTCGTGAAATGAAGTTTATTTAACTAAGTTCGGGAGGAGCATGGTCATGTGATCCAACCAATCAGTGCAAAGAGGTGCCTATAAATGGCAGTCCCTCACCTCTGTCCCGTGACAGATTTTTTGCAGCATCCCTCCTCCACCCCATCACCTCACTCTCATCTAGATTCATTCATCACAGTTAAAGAGAGGGGAGTACTCTGGGTTCGGGCTAAAATTCCGAGCTCGGAGCCCTCTCCTCGGACAGCACGCCAAATATGCTTTATCTCATTCCCTATCGATTACATGTTAATGCGAACTCGTGAAATACACATAAATGGTTATAACTTCGTAACGAAAAGAGATTTTTTCACCAAATTTGATACGCTGATGTAGGACCACAGTCTGAGGCTACACAAAAAAATTATATGCTTGCACCACTAGTTGGCCTTATAATTGAACAAAACCTTTGATATCAAGCCAGCCCTATGGTCATACAACTGTTTCTTCACTAAACTAAAGTGTATAGTCATTAAACTAGCTAGATGTAACACAATCATGACCTGATGTTGCATGCACAATTTTGTCATTGCGCCATCTACTGGTTTTGGCTTGACCCCGGTGATTGCTGCTTGCAGCTATATTTTGGACATGCTATTCGTTCGCCTACTGCTTTTTGCCTACTATATGGTATGGCAGTATGCGGTTTCGGATTCAGTCGAAGCCTCTTTTGCTAAAATCATGCGACTTGGCCAGTTTGAAACAAGCTCTGAACCAAATGATTCGAAACAAAAGATTCATAAAAGTTTAGAAGCTTCAGAAGCAGTGCTTCGAAAGCGACCATCACTAGTTTTAACATGGTAAATTACTTTCAAGAACAAAGAATATGTATTACCATTGTACAATTTTTTAAGCATGCTTTTACCATGGAACAATACCCATAAATGCGTTATTTATTTATTTATGTTTGTATTATATTCCCTGCAGCAGTATGGAGGGTTTGAAGTCCTCTAGCAGCACCATGCAGGTGAGTTTTGTCTGTCAGCGCTGCAGTCAGCCTTTAAAGCTGGACACATCCTTCAACGTGTTAGACAGAGTGACCATCCATGAACTCACTGGTATGTTTATCAGCACATATGTCACACATTCTTGTCTCACAAGTTAAAGAGAGCTTAAGTAAATTATTCAATAGCAAGTAGTTTTGACTTGACTTTTTTATGTGCAGCTCCGTTAGTAACTGTAACAACCAGTAAACAGCCAGACAGCTGTGAGGGCAGCAGTGTTCCTGAGGTGAGTATACCAAGATACTATTAAAGGCGGATTGCACGATTTCTGAAAAATGCTTTGGAAAAGGGAGTTGGGCCGACTACCATAATACACTTGTGCCAATCAGCAGTAAGGGGCATGTCTACTAAACAACATCGTTGCCTGGGTTGCCTATGCGTGGAGCAGGTCTATCAAAAGAAGGTCCAGAATTTATTGGGGTAGGGGTGTGTTTGTTTAAAGGGACATTTCACTGGTAGAAACGTTAATCTTTATTGAAAGTGGGTCATATTTGTAGTCGAAATGTAACATACATTTAGAATTTGGTGCCTATTTGACTGAGAAAAGACAGAACGTGACTTTAAGGCGCATTTGTATGGAAATCTACAACTCCCACAATGCACCACATGCAAAGCTCTGCAAGCCACCCCCACTAATCCAGAACACTGCTCCGCTGTATGCTATTGTGTACATAAATGGCACGTTAGTATAAGAAAGAAAATACAACCCCAAATCAGAAAAAGTTGGGACACTGTAGAAATTGTGAATAAAAAAGGAATGGAATAATTTACTAATCTCATAAACTTATATTTTATTTACAATAGAATATTAATAACATATCAAATGCTGAAAGTGAGATATTTTGAAATGTCATGCCAAATATTGGCTCATTTTGGATTTCATGAGAGCTACACATTCCAAAAAAAGTTGGGACAGGTAGCAATAAGAGGCCAGAAAATTTAAATGTACACATAAGGAAAAGCTTAAGGACTAATTTGCAACTTATAAGGTCAATTGGCAATATGATTGGGTATAAAAAAGCCTGTCAGAGTGGCAGTGTCTCTCAGAATTCAAGATGGGCAGAGAATCACCAATTCCCCCAAAGCTGCGGTGAAAAATAGTTTTCTGAGTTTCTCAGAGAAAAATTGCAAAGAGTTTGAAGTTATCATCATCTACAGTGCATAATATCATCCAAAGATGTAGAGAATGTGGAACAATCTCTGTGCGTAAGGGTCAAGGCTGGAAAACGATACTTGATCCCCGTGATCTTCGGGCCCTTAGACGGCACAGCATCGCATACAGGAATGCTACTGTAATGGAAATCCTAACATGGGCTCTGGAATACTTCCTGAAAACATTGTCGTGAACACAATCCACCGTGTCATTAGCCGTTGCCAGCTAAAACTCTATAGGTCAAAAAAGAAGCCATATATAAACATGATCCAGAAGCACAGGCATTTTCTCTGGGCTAAGGCTCATTTAAAATGGACTTTGGCAAAGTGGAAAACTGATCTGTGGTCAGACGAATGAAAATTTGAAGATCTTTTTGGACTAAAGAGGACAATGACAATCCAAGTTGTTATTAGCGCTCATTTCAGAAACCTGCATCTCTGATGGTTTGGGGTTGCATGAGTGTGTGTGGCATGGGCAGCTTACACATCTGGAAAGGCACCATCAATGCTGAAAGGTTTATCCAAGTTTTAGATACATATGATCCCATTCAGACGTCGTCTCTTTCGGAGAAGACCTTCCATTTTCCAACATGACAATGCCAGACCACATACTGCATCAATTACAACGTCAAGACTGCGTAGAAGAAGGATCTGAGTACTGAAATGGCCAGCCTGCAGTCCAGATCTGTCACCCACAGAAAATATTTGGCGCATCATAAAGAGAAAGATGCGACAAAGAAAAACCTAAGACAGTTAAGCAACTAAAAGCCTGTTTTAGACAAGAATGGGACAACATTCCCATTTCTAAACATTGGTCCTCCTCCAGCTGTTCCTTATATGTACATTTAAATTTTCTGGCCTCTTATTGCTACCTGTCCCAACGTTTTTTGGAATGTGTAGCTCTGATGAAATCCAAAATGAGCCAATATTTGGCATGACATTTCAAAATGTCTCACCTTCTACTTTTGATATGTTATCTATATTCTATTGTGAATAAAATATAAGTTTATGAGATTTGTAAATCATTCCATTCCTTTTTTTACTCACAATTTCTACAGTGTCCCAACTTTTTCTGATTTGGGGTTGTAGAAACACTTACTTTATAGTCAGACGTCCGTTTATCCCTGGAGGCTTTGGCTTTCGTTTGCAGTTTAGGATTCTAAAATAAGTATCGAGAACGGCACTGTCCATATTAGGGCTGTGACGATAACCGCGTCACCGCATCACCGCAGTATTGAGATGACTACCGCGGTGCTGAAGTCATCTTCGTCATCACCGCACTTTTTTATATTTTCATTATTTATTTATTTATTTTGCTGGTGAAAGTTACAGAAGTCATATTCTGTATGATATGAACTATACACAGAAGTCATTGTTAATCATAATTTACTGTCTTCCATCCTGTGTTCAGGGCTTCTAGAGAAAAAAACAGCTTTCCGCGCAAGGGGGAGGGATTAAACATATATAGGGGTTTATTATGTGCGCGTGTCTGATTATTGTTATTTAATCACTTAGTTTCAGTACTTGGTGTCTACAGAAAATGTTCAATTAAATACACACAAATAGCCTACTGTCACGGGTGCAATCTTCTTAAACATGAAGCCATTAATTTAAGGGCGTCATGCCCAGGTGCTCTGATATTAATTGCATGCCATGGAACCGTACCAACTCACTCACTGCGCGAATAACTAAATCTCAAGTGCATCTCACAGCCATGCGCATTACATTATTCAGGTGCAAGAAGGTGTCCGGGCAGAATGAAATGCGCATTGGTGATGATAAGAATAGCATAATTATTTAAAACTATAATGGGCAAACATGCCAACTATAGTTATGAAGGCTAGCACGATCGGCTGTAGACCTATATGTCTGACTATCGTAGCGAGGAAATGCCACTATCTAAAATCACATCTTTTGATGATTAACTATCATGTGGCGTTTGTCGGACTTGGGAGCACCAAACATACCTTTAGTAAAGCATAAAACTTCAGCCCAGCAACGACAGTTGGAAATCTCCAAGACTTTTGCGAGATGAGCGAAGTACCAAAGGGACAGCACAGCAGTCGGGCAGGTGAGCGCTAACATACTGACAGCGTGACTCGCTAATGGTTTAAACTAATTTCTCCAGCTCGGGATCAAAAAACTCTTATTACGTTCTTGATTATGTAAATGGGCAGCAGAAATTTAAAGCATTAATTGGAGTATCTATAAGTTTTGCGCAGTTATTTACGGGATGATGCAATAGGCTATTTCGTTTCGTACCTGCTTTGAAAAATTCTAATGAAACATATTAACTATAGCAACATGAAATAGTATTTACTTTCGATATCTTTTGAGTTTAATATGAATTATGGAACAGTTTTTGTCATTGGTTGTAACCCATTTTATTGTGCAATAAATTATTTAACGTTCAACCAGTTGCGTTTGGAGGAATGCGTTATATGCACGGAGTGTTACCCGAAAAACACTCTAAAAATGTCTAAAGAAATTGGAATCAAGGTTTAGCTTACAAGAAACAACGTTAAGCTCGACATGTTCTGTCTAGTTTTTTTTCTGGTTGCTATTTTATGATATGTATTGCACAAAATGGGTTATAAGCAAAGACAAAAAATTATATAATTCCTATTACGTTCAAAACATGTATATAAAAAGCTATGGAAATACATATTATTTCATGTTTTTAATAATAAATAAGAATACTGTTCCCCGATGCTTTACCGGGGGGGTGCGGGGGGGGGGGGGGGGGGGGGTTTATCAGGGGGCGCCTATGTTGATTAAATGTACATATTTTTTTAGTTTAGAATAGCCTATAGGCTAGGCTACTGTAAACTAACATGTATTTTTTATAATTTACTTTTCCTTATATTTATAGCCTATTGCTTTATTATGTTTGTTCTAAAATGTATTTTCTAAAAAAGACTTTTTACTACATAGCTTCGTATGCATCTTTTATTGTAGTTTAGAAGTTGTGTGCAAGTTCGTGCTTGTATTTATCGTTACAGTTCCCTGTTGCAAAGTCCTGTTTGATAATCCGCATACACAGTGATTGACAAAACCCGACAAGTTATCTGACATCAGAAGCAATTTTATTCCACACCCGGCCCGTTTGACATAAACGGGCCGGGTGTTTACTTATTATTATTACACCCGTTACATAAAATATTATGCGGTTCACCCGCGGGTACCCCGACCCTGTCTGAAAACAGACTAAACAAAGTCTGCCTCAAGTTTTTATTACCAATGTCCTTCTCTTCCCAGGAATAATGTAAGTTTCCTTCTAAACAGATTCAACTATCAATGATTCTTGAAACTTTGGCAAAAACATGTCCCACTAAGAAAAGTGCTAATTCTGTTGGAAATTAATAACATTTTCATGAAGAAAAATAATCAATGTTATAATCAGGGGGTCCTTTGCTCATATGTAAGGTTCTTTTATACCCTTATTGGTAGAACTTTATTTTTTAGTATGTGTACTTACCTTGTACATATATGGTAGATAAGTT
The DNA here is from genome assembly GCF_030506205.2 of Paramisgurnus dabryanus. NCBI lineage: Eukaryota > Metazoa > Chordata > Actinopteri > Cypriniformes > Cobitidae > Paramisgurnus > Paramisgurnus dabryanus. The sequence goes on along the minus strand of NC_133337.1, from coordinate 71,348,828 downwards.
GTACTATGTGTGGAACTTACTTTTAGGTATCTACATGGTAATTAATTGGTATCATGATTCATGACTGTACTTACTAGTGGTACATACTTGGTAGTTATTATGTAACTCTAGATAAGTACTGGGTAATAACAGATACATACTTATAGTGTATGTATACTGTGTCTAACCAGAAACACTACTGTACTTACAAATAAATGTACAATATAAGTATTTAGTATTTACAGGCAAGTAAGGGTAAATGACAGGTATTTATAGTGTACATATATGATAACTAATATCAAACACTACTGTACTTACAAATTGTATATACACAATCAGTGTGTACTAGTGAATATACCCAGTAGTTAATGCGCATGATAGTCAATGGTTGGGTTTGCCTCACAGTGACATGCATATGATGCTATATCTTAGGTGGTAGGTCCTATGTAATAACTGTGTAAAAAACAACACTTTATTTTACAGTCCTGTTTCCATGCAGTAACCATGGACATACTAGTGAATATACCCAGTAGTTAATGCGCATGATAGTCAATGGTTGGGTTTGCCTCAAAGTGACATGCATATGATGCTATATCTTAGGTGGTAGGTCCTATGTAATAACTGTCTAAAAAGCAACACTTTTTTTTACAGTCCTGTTTCCATGCAGTAACCATGGGCATACTAGTGAATGTACCCAGTAGTTAATGCATACAGTTATGTAATGCTTTGTTTAAAGTACAAAGATACTGAGTACCAAAATGGCATATCAGTAATGTTTGTTCTTAGTTATCATATACGTATGGTATAAGTATGGTATAAGTATAACTTACCACACACACTTATTTGTAAGTACAGTAGTGTTTCTCGTTAGTTACAGTATACATACACCATATGTGCCGGTCATTAACTTAAACTGGCCTTCAGGTACCACACACTTATTGTGTCTATACAATTTGTAAGTACAGTAGTGTTTCTTGTTAGTTACAGTATACATAGACCATATGTGCCGGTCATTAACTTAGACTGGTCTACAGGTACCACACACTTATCATGTATATACAATTTGGAAGTACAGTAGTGTTTCTGGTTTGTTACAGTATACCTACACTATAAGTATGTATCTGTTATTACCCAGTACTTATCTAGAGTTGCATAATAACTACCAAGTATGTACCACCATTAAGTACAGTAATGATAAAAATTGTAGACATGTAGATACCTAAAAGTAAGTACCACACATTTGTTGGTAAGTACAACTTATTTACCATAAACGTACAAGGTAAAGTACACGTACTGTAAAATAAAGTGCTACCAGTTTATTTTTATTTTTTATCAATTTAATGATTATATGCTGGCCCATTGCATACAAAATCAGCTGTCCTCGGTTAAGAGATAATCATTTCAACTTGATTAAAAAAGCCAAAAGTAATAATTGAATTGAATAAAATATTTACCACATGAAAGAGTACATTGTAATATGTATTAAAAACTACAAACAGTAGGTTGTGAACAATATTTACAATAATTTTTTGATTGCTCAAAATGTGTCCCACATATTCGTCACCACCGTCCGATATTTATAAAAATCAATCAAATCAAACAACTACAGGGTCAACTGCATTCCCGAGGACCCCATTTTCAAACCTTCAGCTCTACTGCATGCTTCAAGATCACTCAAGCTCCTGTATGTTTGCTATTTTCTCTTAAACTTGTTCATATTTTTGGACACTGCTAGTATGACAACCATAACATGTCAACACCGTCATCTTTGTATAAAAAATATTAGATTAGATTATGAAATAAATGTAAAATTTTTAAGAAGAGGTCTGAAGTAGCTAGCAACAGAGGGGAAACAAGATGGCTAATGTGAACAACTCATCTATTTCATGTGAAAGAGTAGGTTTTTGTCACCACCGTCAGGTTTTCTGTCTTTTCTGTCAGGTTTTCTGTATTTTAGGAAGTTATGATTTGATATTTGTTAATCACAGTGCTCAGGATTGTTATTTTTTGGACCAAATATTTACATAACGTTTAAGCAAGAAGCCATTGACTTGAGTGGTATACATTTTGAAATTGAATGTTGTAATGAGGCCACTGTCAGACTAGTGTAACAGACTAGTGTCACCACCGTCAGACGGAGTTTTATTTGTTTTAAATGAATATGCTTACAATATGTTTCTCGAGTGCTGTTGAGTTATTAACTCTTTCACCGCCAGCATTTTTATAAAAAGTTGCCAGCCAGCGCCAGCGTTTTTCATGATTTTCACCAAAGTTTAATGCCTTCCAGAAAATGTTCTTCTTTAAATATATAAACATACAATATACCAAATGAAAGAACAGACCCTCTGCTTTCAAACAAAAAAAAACATTTCATTCTACCTTTAGTGGTTCTTTTGCAATCAGCTTTTGAATATGGGTAGGTTTTTGCAAAAACACCATACAGTTGCGGAAGGTGGATAATAGCGGTATTGCGGAAAGACGGAAAATCTCGTCATTGGCGGGGAAGCGTTTTCTCTTAATTGACGAGATATCTCGTCAATGGCGGGGAAAGAGTTAAAGTAATAGTCTCATTTAATACAAAAATATGTTTATTAAAAAAATCATTACTTTTTCTATTTAGGCTTAAAGTAAACGTTGTATGAGTAATAACTGTTAAAACGCCTATTTTATGAAAAAAAAATACAAACAGGGGAGGTTGCACCGGTAAATTGCTGAGCAGCCAAGACCTTGGTCTAAAACAGGGGTGTCCAAATACGTCGATCGCGAAAGAGCACACTCAGGGTGAGGATGTTTTTCGCTCATTTAAGGACTATGCCGACAAAACGCAGCTTCCGATGTCTAAATTAGCATCAATCACCACTGACGGCGCTCCTGCGATGATCGGCCGTTCTAACGGATTCAATGCCAAATGCAAGGAGGAGGATGCTTTTCCCGACTTCCTTAATTATCATTGCATTATACACCAGCAAGCTCTATGTGCGAAAATGCTGAACATGAAAGAGATTATGGATGTATCCATGAAAATCGTTTGTTCTATTCGTGCACGCTCACGTCAGAGATGGCTCTTCAGCACTTTTTTGGAGGAAGCTGACTGCAATAACACTGATCTCCTGCTGCATACAGATGTGAGGTGGTTAAGCAGGGGGAAATTCTTGGAAAGATTTCGAGAGCTGCTGCCTGAGATAAAGGAGTTTCTTCACAATGTTGTCTTCACAAAATACAGAATACAAACAACTTGAGGATGAACAGTGGCTTTTAGATTTGGCCTTTTTGACTGACCTGTCTAACATTCTGAATGAGCTTAATTTAGAGCTGCAGGGTAAAGAGAAGATGGTGGTCAACATGATCAGCTCAGTTAATGCTTTCAAAAGAAAACTGCAGTTTCTCACACCTAAGCTGCAGCGCCATGAATTAGGCAACTTCCAAAACATTGCATCTGAACTGCAAAATCAAGATAAGGAGCCAGCACAACTTGACAGTGAGCGCTACATCGAGCAAATTGAAAAGGTCAGGTCAGACTTTGACAAACGTTTTCAAGACTTTGCTTTACTTGAGCCAGTTGCTACATTTATGTGCTTTCCATTTGGAGATGAACATGAGTTTGAGACTCTGGCCACAGACATGGGAAAGCTGTTTCAGATGAACCCATCACCATTGGAGGATGAGATTTTAGCACTGCAGTCTGACATTGAAGTGAAGGCAAGATCCACTGGACAGTTTTGGAACCTTCTTGCAGAAGAGAAATATCCAAATATCAGAAAATGTGCCACTTATTTATGCGAGTCAGCCTTTTCTCACATGAAGATTATTAAGTCAAAACACTGGTCAACCATGAATGATAACAATTTGGAAGCCTGTTTGAGACTAGCTATAAGTGGATAATGTCCAGATTATGCAAAACTGTCAATTCAGTGCAAGTCAACAGAATAAGATAAATGGCCTAGCTATTGTATTTTGCTGTATTTGTTTTGAGTTAAGTGTTAAAACGAATAATATCAGCACTGTTATTGTTTTGAATCGTTAAATTACATATGCAATATACACGGTACAGCCCTAACAAGCATTTAAATGTAATTTTAAAAAATAAAGCTGTGTTTTTAGCTGGTAGATCTCTGGTTTATCTTTTTAAAAGTAGATCATCATGCCAAAAAGTCTGGACACCCCTGGTCTATAATGATATACCTTTAGATTTTGTAATTTAACTAACTTTTTTTATTTAAACCTGTTTTATCCAAATTCCCAAGAATCACTGCTATTCATGTCTTGCAGTCCCATTTAAGTAGTAAGCTTATTCAGTATTTAGCCTACCTTTTGTTTTTGGACAAATATCTTGTCATTTAATGTGAAACTTTGTGAGTGTCGATCTGAGGCACAGAAGATGAGCAGGCAGCAGTGCGCTGCGTTTATAGCCTTAATTCTGAATAACTAATAGCCTGATAAGTTGATAATATGAGACTACATTTACATGCAGCCAATAACCCGTTCAAATCCGGAATATTAGCAATAACCCGGTCACGCACGACCATGTAAACACCGCCAAAAACACGAATACGCTCATATTCCTGTTTTTAAAATCCCGAATATTAGCCCTGGGTTACCCCTTTTCTAACCCGACATTTTGGTCATGTAAACGGGTATCGGCATATCCCCATCAAAAGGAACATTGATTTGTGTACTGCGCATGTTCTATTCGCAAGGAATCTTGGTCTTTTGAGTACAGCACCACACTTTTAGAGCGATGAGGAAACATATCGCAATAACAGAGCTTTTCACGTTAAATTCATATGCACTTCTTGTTTTTCACATATTGGGCCCTATTTTAATGATCTGAAACGCAAGTGCGAAGCGCAACACGCAAGTGAGTTTGTGGGCGGATCTTGGGCGCTGTTGCTATTTTGCCGGCGTGAGAAATAACTCTTGCGCCGGTCGCAAATCAATAAGGGGTTGGTCTGAAGTAGGTTCATTATTCATAGGTGTGGTTTGGGCGTAACGTCAAATAAACCAATCAGAACGCTATCCAACATTCCCTTTAAATGCAAGGGCGCAAGTTCCATGGCGGGTTGCTATTATTATGACGGATTTACCAGGCGTACGCCAGGAGCGGTTTACAGCCGAGGAGACCGACCTTCTTGTAAGAGCAGTCAAAGACAGAGAAGTTGTTTTGTATGGGGATAGGAGAAACCCGCCCAAATCAGCGTTGGTTAAACAGGCGTGATAGGAAATAGCCACAGTCTCATCAGCTGGCATTCCCATCGTTGTGCCAAGCGATACAATGATGTCAGGAGACGGGGGAATCCCAAGCTTGCCAGCATAAATCGGGCACGCCGTGTAACGGGAGGTGGATCTGCCTCTACACAGGACCTGACGCCAGCAGAGGACATCGCTGCGTCCACCCTCACCGCTGAAAGGGTTTGGGGGCTCTGAAATCGGACCCAAAAAACGCAAGCAAGGTCCAACCCCAAAGTACACTTACAAATCAAGTTCATATACATTAAGGTTTCTTATGAAAACATTTTAATTATTATTTACATAAAATAAACGTAATACAGCCACACAACAAACTTATGAAAATATTTTAATCGTTATTTGCATGAGAATTTTTTAACGCAGCCACACAATAAATAAAAACTATCACCACAATGCTCACCACTATGATTTCCCCTTATCTCGTGTATTAATATTTTTAAGTGTAACAATTTATGATTTGCAAAAATAACTGTTCCATCTGTGTAGATTAGATAAGCAAATTGTGTGCGCGTTGTGCACGCTATACATTATGGTCAAGCATGCGCCCTTAAAATAGCATAATGAACAACCCGCAACGCGCCACTGACTTTAAACTTTTTTTTCTGGTCAGTGGCGCAATTGTTTTTTGAAACTGCAAAATAGCATCAGGGATGGTTTGCGCCGGAACACGCCTGTTTTTTTGCGCTGAACCGCCCAGGGAGCGCAAGTTCATTCCCTAGTTTGCAGACGTGCGTTTGTGGAGGGAAAAACCCGCTGTGCGCCGGTGCAAAATATGAATGATACATGCGTCACTGGGTGCAAGATAGGGCCCCATATATGTATAATCAGAGGCGTCATGCCCATTCAAACCCCAGTACGGTAATGTGCAGTTAACCTCCTCTGTGTAGAAAATGTATGGTTTAAAATGTGACAGTCTCGACGTTATATTTGTAGAAATTTCTAGATTCATCTTCTTGGCACAGTTGCCAAAGTTCACCAGAGTTCACGTGGGCGCGGGATCACACATGCTCACATATGAGATAAAATTTAATGCAAAAATTCGTTCCTCCAATCATTTTATCTAAAAATATTTTTTAAAATCATTATTGAACATTAAAATCTGTTAAGCGTCACCGTCCCGTATACGGGACACCTAACTTTACGTCAATATTGTTCAGGTAAATGTTTATCTATCACTACAAATTATATATTGTTGGAAAGGTCTAAGCCTCTAGAATAGACATTTTAACAGTGTTTTATAAAATAAATTATGTAGGGAGAGTAATTGATTCATTTATGAAGAGAGTGCGCCTCAAAACATTTTTATCCTGCTAAATGTCACTGTTTCGCCAGTGGGGCGCCTACGTTTACTTCAGTGTTTTCCATGTGATTTCTTATCCAATCCTGACAAACTATATATCATTTGAAATCTCTAAGGGTGTAGTTTCGATTTATCATCAGAATTTTGATAAAGAAATGACATAGTGAGAGCCATTTTCTAAAATGCCACAGGTCCACAGGTGGGCCCATGTTGTTATTATATATTGGTAACACGAATACCCTATCTAAACCTAAAATTTCTTGACAAACTATATATCATTGGAAAGCTCTGAGAGTGTAGTTTTCATATTTTATCACCATTTTGGAGAAAATATGAGAGAGTGAGAGTTAGTTTCTAAAATGTCATCGGGCCACAGGTGAACCCAGTTTGTTTATACATATGTATAGCAATAATACCCTATTCCAAACCTAAACAATTTTGACAAACTATATATCATTGGAAAGCTCTAAGAGTGTAGTTATCATATATCTTCGCCATTTTGAGAAAAAAATGATGTAGTGAGAGTCAGTTTCAAAAAGGTCACGGGCCCACATGTAGGCCCAATATGTTTTTACATTTTTCTAACACTAAACCCCCCACCCTAAACCCCAAAAATCTTGATAAACTATATATCACTGGAAAGCTCTCAGAATGTAGTTTTCATATGTCAAAGTCATTTGATGATAGAAATAATTTAGTGACAGTTTTTTGTTACATGCCACCCCCCCCCCCATAGGAATGCATATTAATTTTCTATATTCATAACACTATATACTAGTATAAATCTACAAAAATGTTGACAAACTATATATCATTGGAAAGCTCTTAGAATGTAATTTTCATATTTCAAAATGTTTTAGCAGTAATAATAATGCAGTGACAGCAATTGATTCATTTATGACAAGAGTATGCAGCAAACCGTTGACACCTACTGGCCGTTGTTGGTAAAACCACTAAAACTGTGATACAAACCTCATTTTTTGTGATTTTAACTTGAAATTTGGATCACAACTGCTTGAGACATATTGCTTCATGTTTACATTATTACTTTTTTTTAAAATTTACCTTTTTATAATTTTTTGAATAAAATTAATATTTTATTGGATTATTTTTATTTATTAAAATAAATTTAAACTGCTGTAACAATTTTTCTGTTGAATATTTTCACCTGCTTACAATTCAGTCAAAAACCTTGAATTGTCTTCTTTAAAACAAGATAAAGATTAGGCTTCTAGACCAAAAAATGCCAGAGTTATATTCATTTGAACATGCACTTCAATTTTTCACCCCCCCCCCACTCTAAAGGATAGGACGACGCTTAAGAGGTTAAAATAAATCACGTTGCTATAGCTTATGTCATTTTCATTGTTTATATACTTTATGGATTTAAAATGACATTAATTTCATAATGCATTTGTTGTGCAAAATGCATTAATGACACAATTAAACAATTCATTAAACAAAACTTAAATAAATAAAACATGTCGTTTCTGTTTTAAATATGATACCAATATCATGTCATTATTCCAATTGAATAGTATTTGATATGAAAGTGAGTCAACACTTTTACTTTGGAGTTTTTTGCAAGGCAGGGGCGCTCATATTAGAAATGTAAGTGCCATGGAAAAGACTGAAAGCTCTATAATATAATTCGTTATGATGTATGTGTATGCACAAATTTCTGTGAACTGTACACACTCTGCCCCCTTAAAAAAAATGGTGCATGACGCCCCTGTGTATAATAAAGGCCAAATAGAATTTCAAGTGTTAAGAGAGTAACTTGTTTTTTGTAAATTTCAATTCAAAATGTAATACTATGCTATTCATATTTCGTTAAATCACACAGTGAATGTGTGAAAAAAGTGAAAGATGACAGGATAACCGTAGCGTCGTCTACAGTTATAAAGATTTAAAGATTAAAATTACTTTAATCTAACTGATCAACACAAATACAAAGCGCCATAATATAAATGATTGCTTACCAGCATGAAAACCACTTTCTTTTTCTTTGTATATGTTTCCGTCTCGTTGATAAGGAAGCTGTAGCCAACAACGCCGGTGGCTTTATTATTAACTGACTGAACACTTGACTCTTACCTGGACATTTAGATATGAAATATTTTTCATCAACAGTATCTGCGTGAAACATTATAAACATTGATGATCATCTGCCGACTCGACTGTTTCAGCACGTCCTCTATTTTACGGATAGTCTGCTAAATTAACGGCTTTTTTTCGGTCTGCGTGAGCTAAACATTTTTGTTCTGTAATTTTTTTACTCGCATAGGCTATATTTCTGCATATTTTCGACCAAGTAACTAGGGATGGCGAAAACTAAACATTTTCTTGACCGGCCACCGAGCCAAATTAGCCGGTTGAAACCGGTTAACCGATAGGCCTATTAGTTTAAAATATGCTATGCTATTTAAAATAACAGCCATTTCGAGCCGCGCCTGCAATTTCGCAACTCGCATCTCTCTGCGCTCTGCCTCCGGCTCACACACACACAGACCTAACAACACTTTTTAAATCCCCTACAGCGTGAAACATAAGTCCTGCAAACGCGGCGCCGTGCTTAGTTTCGAAATAGTTTAGGCACTAGGTGATCACGTTGAACTTGAAAATAAAGGCGTTTGTGAAGCTCATTTGAAAATTGCCGCGGCTCATTTAAGAAAATGACAGCTCCGAAGAGACTGTGCTTCAGTTTGGGGTATTAATAATAAAGACATAGGATGATCATCATCACCTTTTCTGTTACCACTGATATATAGATGTAATGTATTTCCAAATCTAAACCCATCTTATGCGGAATGTTGCCTAATAGACTGCAACACGATAAAACCAATGGATTAAACGGGCACCTTCAGAATGTGTAAAAGACGCACCGGCCAAAGCAGGTCTCGCACTGTTTTTGTTCTAGAACAAATGCAGCAAAGATATTTAATGCTTGTATGAGGCATATAGGCCTACGCTGAGTTTTATTTATTTATGATGAGGTGTGTTCTAATTAACAATGCAATGCAAGTGAACTCGCCGTGCCGGCGCCTTCATGCACGGACCGGTAATTATATACTCTGCTATATTTGATTTTTATTTATTAAATACATGCATTTGGTTGATGAAACATTTATTAAAATTAAGATACAATTTATACAAAACGAAATTTACTTTAAAGAAATGCTTTCTACAAAGCAAAACTTAATAAAGTGGTAAAAATCATGTCTGAGGATTTACAGAAACAAAACTTACTCTGCACTTTACTGTTAGCCTAAAATACATAAATGTTAAATATAGCTGCAAAGCAGCGATGCCGTGGTCAAGCCAAAAAGGGCACAGAATGAAGTATCAATAATGACTGTCTTGATTTTAAATCTAAGTTTTCAGTTGATTAAGGCAAAAATTGCAATTTTTCAAATCTTCTTTATCTTGGTGGCGCTGCACCGAAACAATAGATGGTGCCGTGGGTCATGATTGTGATGACACCCACCAAATTTTATATACATATGATTAAGCAATGTTGAGATATAGCCTCAAATGACTTGACCACTGGGGGCACTGCACCAAAACAATAGATGGTGCCTCAGATCATAATTGTGATGACACCCACCAAATATGGTCTACACACAAAAAAGCGATCTGGAGATAAAGCCTCAAAACTCTTAACCACTAGGGGGCACTGAAAAGTTTACAAGGGCTTTCAAAAAATGCTGATGAAATAGGTGGCTCTGTGACAAAACATTCCATGCACCCTCAGTTCATGACATTTACAAGTTGTGAAACATTCACCTATTCATACACTGTCAGCCATGCGAGAGCCATCCAGCTCATCAGGAGCAGTTGGGGTTCTCAATGATACCTCAACACTTGATCAGGTGGAGCTGGGGTTTGAACCACCAACCTTCCGATTTGTAGACAACCTACACTAACCACTGAACCACTGGAAAGACGCACATTAATATGCAAAACTTTTGCAAAGATATAGCCTCAAATCCATTCCGGCGTGCTCGCCATAATATTTGTTGATGCGCTATACAATAACTGATTGGTCTATCAAAATCTTTTTATGACTTTTTGTCTAGAGTCTAGATTGTGTGTACCAATTCCAAGCCAATCAAATGAACGCTGTAGGAGGAGTTTGAAAAAGTTGGTATGCTTTGTAATTGAAAATGGCCATCCGAAAACATTTTGGTATCGTTTGACTCGGCATGCCTCAAGGAATCTAACAATAGCAATTTCATGATTTTAGACTCAATTTTGCAGTATAAAAACAAAAACAGTCACTTTCAAATCTCGTGATCACTAGGTGGCCTTGTGACAAACCGTTCCATGCACCCTCTGTTCATGACTTTGATGACATTGGGGTTAGATGTCTCACTCATGTGACACCTGAACACTTGGTCAGGTGGAGCTGGGGTTTGAACCAGCAACCTTCCGATTTGTAGACAACCTACACTAACCACTGGCAATGCACATTAATGTGCAAAACTTTTGCAAAGATATAGCCACAAATCCATAATTTTAATATCAAGCTAGCATTACATATATACGGAAACGGATCGGCGAATAGACACGAATTCCATAACTTTTTGCCATGAGTGTCTCTAGATGCTAAACACCCATTCTTTACGCAAATTGGACAAAAGCTCTAGGACGAGTTCGAAAAAGTAGGTTTTACAAACAATTTAAAATATCAAAATAATTAGCATAACAGAAATGACGTCATATGGTGCAATCGAATTGGCATGAGCCAAGGAATCAGATGAAACAGAATTGCGTTTCTATGACGTATGGGTCAGCAGTTATAACCAAAAATGCAAGTGAAAATTTGGACTGTTGGTGGCGCTATAGGGTTTGACAAAGACTCCAAATTTGGTGTTGGGACTATTTGGAATGTCCTCTTTGAGTGTGCCAAAATTCATAACTTTCCGACAAAAAAAGTTAAAAATCAAAATGGCCGACCCCCAAAATGGCCGACTGAAAACCATTTGGTATCGTTTGACTCGGCATGCCTCAAGGAATCTAACAATAGCACTTGTATAATTTTAGACTCAAGTTTGCAGTAGTTATAAGCAAAATAGCCATTTTTCAAATCTCGTGAACACTAGGTGGCGCTGTGACGAAACTGGGCACGAACCCTCAGGTCATGACTGCCATCAAAACTACCAAGTGTCGTGTGAATACATTTAACTTTGGCGAAGATACAGCCTCAAATCCGTTTTTACGCACTCTACGTAAAATTCGTTGACGCGGTATACGGAAACGGATTGGCGAATCGACACGAATTCCATAACTTTTTGCCATGACTGTCTCTAGATGCTACACACCCATTCTTTACGCAAATTGGACAAAAGTTCTAGGATGAGTTCGAAAAAGTAGGTTTTACAAACAATTCAAAATATCAAAATAAATAGCATAACCGAAATGACGTCATATGGTGCAATCGAATCTGCATGAGCCAAGGAATCAGAAGAATTGCGTTTCTATGACGTACGGGTCAGCAGTTATAACCAAAAATGTAAGTGAAAATTTGGACTGTTGGTGGCGCTATTGGGTTTGACATAGACACTCCAAATTTGGTGTGTTGACTATTTGGAATGTCCTCTTTGAGTGTGTCAAATTTCATAACTTTCCTACGTACGGTTCTATGGGCTGCCATAGACGCAATGGCGGAAGAAGAAGAATAATAGATAAATATAGCTGCAAGCAGCGATACCGGGGTCAAGCCGAAAAGGGCACAGAAGGGTGTAAAGTTGAGTTTGGATAAGCAGACCAAAGAACCTAGGTAAACCTAATGATTTCAGATGAAAAAACGCAAAAGTAATCAACAAAAATAATCTATGTTCTAATCCACTGCAATTGTCCTTCTGTTATTGACAGTCATGGAACATTAGAGCACAGAAGGATATGTGAGTGATGTTTGCAGTGGCATAACATGGGTCACAACATGTTACAACAAGTTAAATCAGTCAAAAGAGACCATCCCCATGTCTCTACGATGTTCTGATGCAGAGAAAAAGCTCTTTCAAAAACGGTTGATAAGGTATTCTCATTGGTTGCTAGAGAGTAAATTCACATCCACCAGTAATTATAGACCAAGCCATATGAAATGAAGAATCCATGATGACTCATGGTTTTAGATGTGTTGTTGCAGTAGTTTTAGGCAAATATAGCTATTTTCTATCTCCAAACCACTAGGTCGCGCTATGACAGAATCGTGCATGCAACCTCGGGTCATATCTGCCTTACATCTAGCTAGTTTCATGACTATACACTTTAGTTCAGCAAAGAAATAGTTGTATAACCATAGGGCTTGCTTGATATGAAAGATTTTGTTCAATTATAGGGCCACCTAGTGGTTCAGGCATACCAATTTTTTTGTGTGGCCTCAGACTCTGCTCATACATCAGCGTATCAAATCTGGTGAAAAAATCTCTTTTCGTTACGAAGTTATAACCATTTATGTGTAAAAAACACAAAATGTAAAGGTAATTTTTCGTTTTTTGCAATTTTCGGCCATTTCTGATGAAAATTTTAATATAACGCCAATAGAGTTTTTTGTTCAGAAGGTAATGCAATGTTCTTCCTATGGCATTTTCGAGTCGATCGGAATAACGCTCGCGGAGATATTCGCGCATGTTTTTTAAGTGCTATTTTGCCGCGCAGGGTTAACCGTAAGGGCAATTCTGGCATGTTTGGTATCGTTGGACTCGGCAACTATTCAGAACTCCAAAGAAACAAGTCCCGTGAAAATACGTCAATCGGAGCCAAAGTTATAGGCGTGTAAAGCATAAGTCTGACCACTAGGTGGCACTGTGACGAAACTCTGCATGCACTCGTAGTTCCTGACTGGCATCACAAGTACCAAGTATCGTGTCAATAGGCTTAAGTTTGCCGAAGATACAGCCTCAAATCCGTTTTTTTGCGCTATACGTAAAATTTGTTGACGCGGTTTACGAAAACAAATTGACGAATTGACATGAATTCCATAACTTTTTGCCGTGAGGGTCTGTAGATGCTACATACCGATTTTCGTGGAAATCGGGCAAAAGCTCTAGGACGAGTTCGCAAAAGTAGGTTTTATGAATAAATCAAAATGGCGGAAAAATTTCCATGACGGAAAATGACGTCATAGGGTCAAATCGAATCGTCTTCCTGAGCCAAGGAATCAGAGGAAACAAGAATTTCGTTTCTAGGACTTACGGATCAGAAGTTATAAGCAAAAACATAAGTTCAACTTTGGACTGTTGGTGGCGCTAGCGGGTTAGAGATAGAGACTCCAAATTTGCTGTGGGGACACATTGGACTGTCCTTTATCAGCTGTCAAGTCCTTCTTTTTCCCTCTTACTCTCTGAACTAAATGGCAGTGCTGTGGTTGGATAGTGCAGATAAAGGGGGCGGTATTATTGTAATTCGCCTTGCTACCTACCTCACAAAACAGGCAAAATCTGAACGACCTAATTTTTCACAGGCTTGCAGAAAATGGCTTACTCAAATTAAGTTACTGGGTTGATCTTTATCACATTTTCTAGGTTGATAGAAGCACTGGTGACCCAATTACAACACTTAATAATGAAAAAAGTCTAATTTTCACGCTATGACCCCTTTAAATAAAAAATAAAAAATCGGCGACACCCAAAATGGCCGACCGAAAACCATTTGGTATCGTTTGACTCGACATGCTTCAGGAAATCTAACAAAACCACTCTCATAATTTTACACACATGCTTGCAATAGGGTGCATGCACCGTTTCGTCACAGCACCCCCTAGTGGTCACGAGATATGAAAATCGATTATTTTTGCTTATACCTTACGTCATCACTGTTATGACATATACCAGGTCTCATATCAATACGCAAAAGTTTTGCAAAGATACAGGCTCAAACACATTTTGGCGTGCTCGCCCTCGCATTCTTTGATGTGTTATATGACAACGGATAGGTCTACCGAAAAGCTTTTGATAACTTTTTGTCTAGAGTGTCTCTAGATGATGCGTACCAAAAATCAAGCCAATCAAACAAGCGCTCTAGGAGGAGTTCGAAAAAGTAGGTGTTCAATATAATTCAAAATGGCCGACAGGAAGTAGGTTTGACTCAGACATATTTGGTACCGTCGGACTTAGCACGAGCCAAGGAATCAATAGAGTGAAGTCTCATGTCAGTGTGGCAAATGAATCAAATGCTATAAAGATTTTAAACAATTTCTTTACATATCCTGACCACTAGGTGGCGCTGTCCTAAAGATTTATAGGTGCGCTCAGAACATGTCACTGATGAACCATGCCAAATTTCGTAGCGATACGCCATTTTGTTTGTGAAATACTGAACTTAATGAGAAAATTCAAAATGGCCGACACCCAAAATGGCCGACCGAAAACCGTTTGTTATCGTTTGACTCGGCATGCCTCAAGGAATCTAACAAAACCACCTTCATGATTTTAGACTCAAATTTGAAGTAGTTATAAAAGAAAATAGGCATTTTTCGAATCTCGTGACCACTAGGTGGCGCTGTGACGAAACGTTGCAGGCACCCTCAGGTCATGACTGTAATGACATAAACCAAGTTTCATGTCGATACAATAAAGTTTTGCGAAGATACAGCCTCACGTCCGTTTTGGCGTGCTCGCCGCCATATATGTTGTCAATTTATACAAGAACACATTGGTCTATCAAAAAGCTTTTGATAACTTTTTGTCTGGGGTGTCTCTAGATGCTACATACTAGTGATGCAACAATACACTTAGTTCACGGTTCAATACATATTTCGGTTCTTGTTCACGGTTTACGGTTCGGTCTCGGTTCTGATGCCTTGGCCTATTAAAGTGTTTTTAATTATTCTATGCTTAGGTAACAGGAACATTGAGATGTTAAGAAGAAAAAAATACTGGTTTTAATTGCAGTTCTCTTTATTTTATGTAAATGCAAAAATCATCTTACATATTTCTAGTGTACTGATACAATAATATAAGATATAATTAAATAAAGACATGTAAAAATAATATCCTATTCAAACTGGGGAACATGTGAATTCATTACATTACATAAATTGGCCATTTTATATACCTGTACTTAGTAAATTAAACTTTACATTGTAAATGAAGGCTATACCTTACTGCACTACTGTTAAATCCAACATCATGCTGTCTGTGTAGAAACCAAAAATGCGTTCCTCAATCAAGATTACTGGTGGGATTTATTTTAGCATCAGGCGCATTCTCTTCTTGAGTTAAACTTTTTCAACTTGCGCAGAAGACGTGTTTGAGGCAAATAACGCGCGTTTGCATCAATAACAAGCCCAATTTGCGTCATTTGCATTGCCCGACGCGAATTTGCATCTTTACATTGATGTTGTATGTAATCTACACGCGCAAATAATTAATCCACACCTCAGAATGAAATCTGACACCAGCATTGCAAGCAGAGTTCAAGCAGAGTTTAACGCAGCTAGCGCACAGTGACTGGATATCAACTCGCTGTGGCGTTTATAAGCGTGCAGATCACGCGCATGCGCACATTAACAAAAGTGCAGGGAATATAAAACTGACAGATTTGGATGGATAAACCGAAAAACCGCAATTCACCTGCGCGTATTGGACCGTGGGGGTCGAACCGAACGGTTCAATAATGTATTGAGAATTGTGGCATCCCTACTACATACCAAAGGACATGCAAATCGGACGAACGCTCTAGGAGGAGTTCGAAAAAGTAGGTTTTACAGAAAATTCAAAATGGCGGAAAGATTTGCATGACACAAATGACATCAAAGTGTGCAATTGAATTATCATGAGCAAAGGATTCAGAGGAAACAAGAATTTAGTTTCTAGGACTCATGGGTCAGAAGTTATGAGCATGAACATAAGTGGATTTTTGGACTGTTGGTGGCGCTAGAGGGTTTGAGTCAGACACACCAATGTTGCTATAGTAACTTCTGAGACTGTCCTCTACATGTGTGCCAAATTTCATAACTTTCCTACGTACGGTTCTATGGGCTGTCATTGACTTCAATGGCGGAAGAACAAGAAGATGAATAATAATAATAAGAAGAAAACTAACAATAACAATAGGGTTCTACGCCCCTTCGGGGCTTGACCCCTAATAATAGGAAAACTAACAAATACAAAAGGGGTCTTCGCCCATTCTGGGCTTGACCCCTAATAAATATAGCTGCAAGCAGCAATGCCGGGGTCAAGCCAAAAAGGGCACATAAGAAAGTAAAGTTGAATTCGGATGAGCAGTTTAAAGAACCTGGGAAAATCTCTTGATTTCAGACTAAATAATATAACAGTTATCAGCAAAAAAGCTGTGTTTTCATTCAGTGTCATCTCTCCCTCTCTTCTCGAGGAGCATTGACAACTAGAACACTGAAGAAAATGTGAGTGGTGCTTGCAGTGGCAATTCTCAGCTCACAAAATGTTACAGTGGTGTTAATGAGTCAAAAGAGACCACCCCCATGTCTCTACGATGTTCTGATGCAGAGATATAGCTCTTGTAAAAAGGATTGATAAGGTATCCTAATTGGTTGCTAAGAAGTTAATTGGCATGCACCAATGATCTCCAAGCCATGAAAGGAATAATACATGATGACCCAAGATTTTAGATGTACTGTTGGAGTAGTTTTAGGCAAAAATACCATATTTCTATCTCAAAACCACTAGGTGGCGCAATGACAAAGTTGTGCATGCAACCTCAGTTCATAACTGTGTTACATCTAGCTAGTTTTATGACTATACACTTTAGTTCAGTAAAGAAATAGTTGTATGACCATAGGGCTTGCTTGATATGTAAGATTTTGTTCAATTATAGGGCCACCTAGTGGTTCAGGCATACCAATTTTTTTGTGTGGCCTCAGACTCTGCTCATACATCAGCGTATCAAATCTGGTGAAAAAATCTCTTTGCGTTACGAAGTTATAACCATTTATGTGTAAAAACACAACATTTAAAGGTAATTTTTCGTTTTTTGCAATTTTCGGCCATTTCTGATGAAAATTTTAATATAACGCCAATAGAACTTTTTGTTCAGAAGGTAATGCAATGTTCTTCCAATTGTGTTTTCGAGTCGATCAGAATTACGCTCGTGGAGATATTCGCGCGTGTTTTTTAAGTGCTGTTTTGCTGCGCAGGGCTAACCGTAAGGCGAAATCTGGCATGTTTGGTAACGTTGGACTCGGCAACTATTCTGGACTTCAGCGAAACAAGTCCCGTGAAAAAACACAGATCAGAGCCAAAGTTATAAGCATGTACAACATTCGTATGACCACTAGGTGGCGCTGTGACGAAACTCTGCATGCCCCCTCAGATCCTCACTGGCATCACATCTACCAAGTGTGGCATCAATAGACATAAGATTGGCGAAGATACACACTAAAACCTGTTTTTTTGCTCTCTACTTAAAAATTGTTGACGCGCTATACGAAAACGGAATGGTTTATCAAAATTCTTTTAATAACTTTTTGCCCTGAGTGTCTCCAGATGCTACATACCGTTTTTCGTGGAAATTGGGCAAAAGCTCTAGGACAAGTTCGCAAAAGTAGGTTTAATGAATAAATCAAAATGGCGGAAAATTTTTCATGACGGAAAATGACGTCATAGGGTCCAATCGAATCGTCTTGACCCAAGGAATCAGAGGAAGCAAGAATTTTGTTTATAGGACTTATGGATCAGAAGTTATAAGCAAAAACATAAGTGCAACTTTGGACTGTTGGTGGCGCTAGCGGGTTAGAGATTAAGACTCCAAATTTGTTGTGGAGACTTTTTGGACAGTCCTCTATCAGTGTGCAAAATTTCATAACTTTCCTATGTAAGCTGCTATGGGCTGCCATAGACGCAATGGCGGAAGAAAAAGAAAAAGAAAAAGAAAAGGGAAGAATAATAATAAGAAAACTAACGGATACAATAGGGGTCTTCGCCCATTCTGGGCTTGACCCCTAATAATAATAATAATAAGAAAACTAACAAATACAATAGGGGTCTTCGCCCCTTCGGGGCTTGACCCCTAATTATAATAATAAAAAGAAAACTAACGGATACAATAGGGGTCTTCGCCCAGGGGCGTTGCTAGACATAAAGCTCTACTGGGGCACAGGCCCCCCATTTTTTTTTTTTACTTTTTCTTGAAAGCCTGCGGTGTGCAAGATACAATTTCCTTTGCTTAACCCACTATTCCAACATTGCAACAAGTACTGGGAAAGACAAACATCTATTTAAAAATATTTAAGTATCATCTTCATATATACATATATACAACATAATTAACATGTCTTAAGGCATAAAATGTTTGGAAATAATGACTGGAGAGAAAAAAAATGTTATGCACATTTGCATTTTACATAACAATGATTAATAACTTCTTTTTTTATTTTTAAGAATATTTTCATTTTATGACTACTAAAAAATCTATCTTAGTTACTGCTAACTGATTATGTAATGACCTAGAGCTGAACTAAATATTAATTTCATATCTGAAAATACAGAACAGTATAACACAGTTTTTGTATGTGAACAATGCAATTTTATAGACTATTGACAGAGGTTTTCCTGAAATTTTCCCTCTAATGTTTAAGCCCTGACAGGGTAGGATGTTATGTGTCTTTACGCCCTTAAATTCATCATCTCTCATTTTTCCTTCCCTTTTCCTGCTTTGCACAAAACATTTCTGATGTCCATCACATGCGTCAATGAGATTTTCATTATTATTTAGAAACTTACTTTAGTCTCGCCATGTTTTCATAAACCAACTCAATCGCGTGTACTTTGTATGCGGCTGCGCATGGCAAAACAGTCGCGTGCACGCCTCAATTCATGTCCGCGTCCGCGCACCCATTCATGTCCGTGCGCGGACGCGGACATGAATTGAGGCGTGCACGCGTCAGTGCGACTGTTGCGTCGCTTTTTCAAACGTGAATTGGGTAACTACATTGCATATAGATCCGTTTTGCCGCGATTGTCTTTGAATAAACTAGTTAACTGCTAAAATGTAAACTTGAGATTTACACAGGGGCACAAAAGATTTACACTGGGGCATGTGCCCCAGTAAAAGGGGTCTAGCGACGCCCCTGTCTTCGCCCCTTCGGGGCTTGACCCCTAATAAAAAGAAAACTGACAGATACAATAGGGGTCTTCGCCCATTCTGGGCTTGACCCCTAATAAATATAGCTGCAAGCAGCAATCACCGGGGTCAAGCCAAAAAGGGCACAGCAGAAAGTAAAGTTGACTTCGGATGAGCAGTTTAAAGTACCTAGGAAAATCTCTTGATTTCAGACAAAACAATATAACAGTTATCAGCAAAAAAGCTGTGTTCTCATTTATTGAAATCTCTCCCTCTCTTTCGACGAGCATTGATAACTAGAACACTGACGTAAAAATGAGTGGTGCTTGCAGTGGCAATACTCAGCTCTCAAAATGTTACAGTGTTGTTAATGAGTCAAAAGAGCCCACCCCCGTGTCTCTACGATGTTCTGACGCAGAGTTATAGCTCTTGCAAAATGGTTGATAAGGTATTCTCATTGGTTGCTAGGGAGTGAATTGGCAACCACCAGTGATTATAGTCAAAGCCATGAAAGGAATAATCTATGATGACTCATGGTTTTAGATGTGTTGTTGTAGTAGTTTTAGGCAAAAAATGCCATATTTCTATCTCAAAACCAGTAGGTGGCGCAATGACAAAATTGTGCATGCAACCTCAGGTCATAACTGTGTTACATCTAGCTAGTTATATGACTATACACTTTAGTTTAGTGAAGAAACAGTTGTATGACCATAGGGTGGCTTGATTTCAAAGGTTTTGTTCAATTATAAGGCCAACTAGTGGTGCAAGCATAAACTTTTTTTTGTGTAGCCTCAAACTGTGGTCGTACATCAGCGTATCAAATCTTGTGAAAAAATCTCTTTTTGTTGCGAAGTTATAACCATTTATGTGTAAAAAATGCAAAATTTAAAGGTAATTTTTCGTTTTTTGCATTTTTCGGCCATTTCTGATAACATTTTTAATATAACGCCAATAGAACTTTTTGTTCAGAAGGTAACGCAATGTTCTTCCTATGGTGTTTTCGAGTCGATCGGAATAACGCTCGCCGAGATATTCGCGCGTGTTTTTTAAGTGCTATTTTGCTGCGTCATATGGTGCAATCGAATCTGCATGAGCCAAGGAATCAGAAGAATTGCGTTTCTATGACGTACGGGTCAGCAGTTATAACCAAAAATGTAAGTGAAAATTTGGACTGTTGGTGGCGCTATTGGGTTTGACATAGACACTCCAAATTTGGTGTGTTGACTATTTGGAATGTCCTCTTTGAGTGTGTCAAATTTCATAACTTTCCTACGTACGGTTCTATGGGCTGCCATAGACGCAATGGCGGAAGAAGAAGAATAATAGATAAATATAGCTGCAAGCAGCGATACCGGGGTCAAGCCGAAAAGGGCACAGAAGGGTGTAAAGTTGAGTTTGGATAAGCAGACCAAAGAACCTAGGTAAACCTAATGATTTCAGATGAAAAAACGCAAAAGTAATCAACAAAAATAATCTATGTTCTAATCCACTGCAATTGTCCTTCTGTTATTGACAGTCATGGAACATTAGAGCACAGAAGGATATGTGAGTGATGTTTGCAGTGGCATAACATGGGTCACAACATGTTACAACAAGTTAAATCAGTCAAAAGAGACCATCCCCATGTCTCTACGATGTTCTGATGCAGAGAAAAAGCTCTTTCAAAAACGGTTGATAAGGTATTCTCATTGGTTGCTAGAGAGTAAATTCACATCCACCAGTAATTATAGACCAAGCCATATGAAATGAAGAATCCATGATGACTCATGGTTTTAGATGTGTTGTTGCAGTAGTTTTAGGCAAATATAGCTATTTTCTATCTCCAAACCACTAGGTCGCGCTATGACAGAATCGTGCATGCAACCTCGGGTCATATCTGCCTTACATCTAGCTAGTTTCATGACTATACACTTTAGTTCAGCAAAGAAATAGTTGTATAACCATAGGGCTTGCTTGATATGAAAGATTTTGTTCAATTATAGGGCCACCTAGTGGTTCAGGCATACCAATTTTTTTGTGTGGCCTCAGACTCTGCTCATACATCAGCGTATCAAATCTGGTGAAAAAATCTCTTTTCGTTACGAAGTTATAACCATTTATGTGTAAAAAACACAAAATGTAAAGGTAATTTTTCGTTTTTTGCAATTTTCGGCCATTTCTGATGAAAATTTTAATATAACGCCAATAGAGTTTTTTGTTCAGAAGGTAATGCAATGTTCTTCCTATGGCATTTTCGAGTCGATCGGAATAACGCTCGCGGAGATATTCGCGCATGTTTTTTAAGTGCTATTTTGCCGCGCAGGGTTAACCGTAAGGGCAATTCTGGCATGTTTGGTATCGTTGGACTCGGCAACTATTCAGAACTCCAAAGAAACAAGTCCCGTGAAAATACGTCAATCGGAGCCAAAGTTATAGGCGTGTAAAGCATAAGTCTGACCACTAGGTGGCACTGTGACGAAACTCTGCATGCACTCGTAGTTCCTGACTGGCATCACAAGTACCAAGTATCGTGTCAATAGGCTTAAGTTTGCCGAAGATACAGCCTCAAATCCGTTTTTTTGCGCTATACGTAAAATTTGTTGACGCGGTTTACGAAAACAAATTGACGAATTGACATGAATTCCATAACTTTTTGCCGTGAGGGTCTGTAGATGCTACATACCGATTTTCGTGGAAATCGGGCAAAAGCTCTAGGACGAGTTCGCAAAAGTAGGTTTTATGAATAAATCAAAATGGCGGAAAAATTTCCATGACGGAAAATGACGTCATAGGGTCAAATCGAATCGTCTTCCTGAGCCAAGGAATCAGAGGAAACAAGAATTTCGTTTCTAGGACTTACGGATCAGAAGTTATAAGCAAAAACATAAGTTCAACTTTGGACTGTTGGTGGCGCTAGCGGGTTAGAGATAGAGACTCCAAATTTGCTGTGGGGACACATTGGACTGTCCTTTATCAGCTGTCAAGTCCTTCTTTTTCCCTCTTACTCTCTGAACTAAATGGCAGTGCTGTGGTTGGATAGTGCAGATAAAGGGGGCGGTATTATTGTAATTCGCCTTGCTACCTACCTCACAAAACAGGCAAAATCTGAACGACCTAATTTTTCACAGGCTTGCAGAAAATGGCTTACTCAAATTAAGTTACTGGGTTGATCTTTATCACATTTTCTAGGTTGATAGAAGCACTGGTGACCCAATTACAACACTTAATAATGAAAAAAGTCTAATTTTCACGCTATGACCCCTTTAAATAAAAAATAAAAAATCGGCGACACCCAAAATGGCCGACCGAAAACCATTTGGTATCGTTTGACTCGACATGCTTCAGGAAATCTAACAAAACCACTCTCATAATTTTACACACATGCTTGCAATAGGGTGCATGCACCGTTTCGTCACAGCACCCCCTAGTGGTCACGAGATATGAAAATCGATTATTTTTGCTTATACCTTACGTCATCACTGTTATGACATATACCAGGTCTCATATCAATACGCAAAAGTTTTGCAAAGATACAGGCTCAAACACATTTTGGCGTGCTCGCCCTCGCATTCTTTGATGTGTTATATGACAACGGATAGGTCTACCGAAAAGCTTTTGATAACTTTTTGTCTAGAGTGTCTCTAGATGATGCGTACCAAAAATCAAGCCAATCAAACAAGCGCTCTAGGAGGAGTTCGAAAAAGTAGGTGTTTAATATAATTCAAAATGGCCGACAGGAAGTAGGTTTGACTCAGACATATTTGGTACCGTCGGACTTAGCACGAGCCAAGGAATCAATAGAGTGAAGTCTCATGTCAGTGTGGCAAATGAATCAAATGCTATAAAGATTTTAAACAATTTCTTTACATATCCTGACCACTAGGTGGCGCTGTCCTAAAGATTTATAGGTGCGCTCAGAACATGTCACTGATGAACCATGCCAAATTTCGTAGCGATACGCCATTTTGTTTGTGAAATACTGAACTTAATGAGAAAATTCAAAATGGCCGACACCCAAAATGGCCGACCGAAAACCGTTTGTTATCGTTTGACTCGGCATGCCTCAAGGAATCTAACAAAACCACCTTCATGATTTTAGACTCAAATTTGAAGTAGTTATAAAAGAAAATAGGCATTTTTCGAATCTCGTGACCACTAGGTGGCGCTGTGACGAAACGTTGCAGGCACCCTCAGGTCATGACTGTAATGACATAAACCAAGTTTCATGTCGATACAATAAAGTTTTGCGAAGATACAGCCTCACGTCCGTTTTGGCGTGCTCGCCGCCATATATGTTGTCAATTTATACAAGAACACATTGGTCTATCAAAAAGCTTTTGATAACTTTTTGTCTGGGGTGTCTCTAGATGCTACATACTAGTGATGCAACAATACACTTAGTTCACGGTTCAATACATATTTCGGTTCTTGTTCACGGTTTACGGTTCGGTCTCGGTTCTGATGCCTTGGCCTATTAAAGTGTTTTTAATTATTCTATGCTTAGGTAACAGGAACATTGAGATGTTAAGAAGAAAAAAATACTGGTTTTAATTGCAGTTCTCTTTATTTTATGTAAATGCAAAAATCATCTTACATATTTCTAGTGTACTGATACAATAATATAAGATATAATTAAATAAAGACATGTAAAAATAATATCCTATTCAAACTGGGGAACATGTGAATTCATTACATTACATAAATTGGCCATTTTATATACCTGTACTTAGTAAATTAAACTTTACATTGTAAATGAAGGCTATACCTTACTGCACTACTGTTAAATCCAACATCATGCTGTCTGTGTAGAAACCAAAAATGCGTTCCTCAATCAAGATTACTGGTGGGATTTATTTTAGCATCAGGCGCATTCTCTTCTTGAGTTAAACTTTTTCAACTTGCGCAGAAGACGTGTTTGAGGCAAATAACGCGCGTTTGCATCAATAACAAGCCCAATTTGCGTCATTTGCATTGCCCGACGCGAATTTGCATCTTTACATTGATGTTGTATGTAATCTACACGCGCAAATAATTAATCCACACCTCAGAATGAAATCTGACACCAGCATTGCAAGCAGAGTTCAAGCAGAGTTTAACGCAGCTAGCGCACAGTGACTGGATATCAACTCGCTGTGGCGTTTATAAGCGTGCAGATCACGCGCATGCGCACATTAACAAAAGTGCAGGGAATATAAAACTGACAGATTTGGATGGATAAACCGAAAAACCGCAATTCACCTGCGCGTATTGGACCGTGGGGGTCGAACCGAACGGTTCAATAATGTATTGAGAATTGTGGCATCCCTACTACATACCAAAGGACATGCAAATCGGACGAACGCTCTAGGAGGAGTTCGAAAAAGTAGGTTTTACAGAAAATTCAAAATGGCGGAAAGATTTGCATGACACAAATGACATCAAAGTGTGCAATTGAATTATCATGAGCAAAGGATTCAGAGGAAACAAGAATTTAGTTTCTAGGACTCATGGGTCAGAAGTTATGAGCATGAACATAAGTGGATTTTTGGACTGTTGGTGGCGCTAGAGGGTTTGAGTCAGACACACCAATGTTGCTATAGTAACTTCTGAGACTGTCCTCTACATGTGTGCCAAATTTCATAACTTTCCTACGTACGGTTCTATGGGCTGTCATTGACTTCAATGGCGGAAGAACAAGAAGATGAATAATAATAATAAGAAGAAAACTAACAATAACAATAGGGTTCTACGCCCCTTCGGGGCTTGACCCCTAATAATAGGAAAACTAACAAATACAAAAGGGGTCTTCGCCCATTCTGGGCTTGACCCCTAATAAATATAGCTGCAAGCAGCAATGCCGGGGTCAAGCCAAAAAGGGCACATAAGAAAGTAAAGTTGAATTCGGATGAGCAGTTTAAAGAACCTGGGAAAATCTCTTGATTTCAGACTAAATAATATAACAGTTATCAGCAAAAAAGCTGTGTTTTCATTCAGTGTCATCTCTCCCTCTCTTCTCGAGGAGCATTGACAACTAGAACACTGAAGAAAATGTGAGTGGTGCTTGCAGTGGCAATTCTCAGCTCACAAAATGTTACAGT
This sequence comes from Paramisgurnus dabryanus, assembly GCF_030506205.2. Taxonomy (NCBI): domain Eukaryota; kingdom Metazoa; phylum Chordata; class Actinopteri; order Cypriniformes; family Cobitidae; genus Paramisgurnus; species Paramisgurnus dabryanus. The sequence goes on along the minus strand of NC_133337.1, from coordinate 71,323,202 downwards.
GGTGTTAATGAGTCAAAAGAGACCACCCCCATGTCTCTACGATGTTCTGATGCAGAGATATAGCTCTTGTAAAAAGGATTGATAAGGTATCCTAATTGGTTGCTAAGAAGTTAATTGGCATGCACCAATGATCTCCAAGCCATGAAAGGAATAATACATGATGACCCAAGATTTTAGATGTACTGTTGGAGTAGTTTTAGGCAAAAATACCATATTTCTATCTCAAAACCACTAGGTGGCGCAATGACAAAGTTGTGCATGCAACCTCAGTTCATAACTGTGTTACATCTAGCTAGTTTTATGACTATACACTTTAGTTCAGTAAAGAAATAGTTGTATGACCATAGGGCTTGCTTGATATGTAAGATTTTGTTCAATTATAGGGCCACCTAGTGGTTCAGGCATACCAATTTTTTTGTGTGGCCTCAGACTCTGCTCATACATCAGCGTATCAAATCTGGTGAAAAAATCTCTTTGCGTTACGAAGTTATAACCATTTATGTGTAAAAACACAACATTTAAAGGTAATTTTTCGTTTTTTGCAATTTTCGGCCATTTCTGATGAAAATTTTAATATAACGCCAATAGAACTTTTTGTTCAGAAGGTAATGCAATGTTCTTCCAATTGTGTTTTCGAGTCGATCAGAATTACGCTCGTGGAGATATTCGCGCGTGTTTTTTAAGTGCTGTTTTGCTGCGCAGGGCTAACCGTAAGGCGAAATCTGGCATGTTTGGTAACGTTGGACTCGGCAACTATTCTGGACTTCAGCGAAACAAGTCCCGTGAAAAAACACAGATCAGAGCCAAAGTTATAAGCATGTACAACATTCGTATGACCACTAGGTGGCGCTGTGACGAAACTCTGCATGCCCCCTCAGATCCTCACTGGCATCACATCTACCAAGTGTGGCATCAATAGACATAAGATTGGCGAAGATACACACTAAAACCTGTTTTTTTGCTCTCTACTTAAAAATTGTTGACGCGCTATACGAAAACGGAATGGTTTATCAAAATTCTTTTAATAACTTTTTGCCCTGAGTGTCTCCAGATGCTACATACCGTTTTTCGTGGAAATTGGGCAAAAGCTCTAGGACAAGTTCGCAAAAGTAGGTTTAATGAATAAATCAAAATGGCGGAAAATTTTTCATGACGGAAAATGACGTCATAGGGTCCAATCGAATCGTCTTGACCCAAGGAATCAGAGGAAGCAAGAATTTTGTTTATAGGACTTATGGATCAGAAGTTATAAGCAAAAACATAAGTGCAACTTTGGACTGTTGGTGGCGCTAGCGGGTTAGAGATTAAGACTCCAAATTTGTTGTGGAGACTTTTTGGACAGTCCTCTATCAGTGTGCAAAATTTCATAACTTTCCTATGTAAGCTGCTATGGGCTGCCATAGACGCAATGGCGGAAGAAAAAGAAAAAGAAAAAGAAAAGGGAAGAATAATAATAAGAAAACTAACGGATACAATAGGGGTCTTCGCCCATTCTGGGCTTGACCCCTAATAATAATAATAATAAGAAAACTAACAAATACAATAGGGGTCTTCGCCCCTTCGGGGCTTGACCCCTAATTATAATAATAAAAAGAAAACTAACGGATACAATAGGGGTCTTCGCCCAGGGGCGTTGCTAGACATAAAGCTCTACTGGGGCACAGGCCCCCCATTTTTTTTTTTTACTTTTTCTTGAAAGCCTGCGGTGTGCAAGATACAATTTCCTTTGCTTAACCCACTATTCCAACATTGCAACAAGTACTGGGAAAGACAAACATCTATTTAAAAATATTTAAGTATCATCTTCATATATACATATATACAACATAATTAACATGTCTTAAGGCATAAAATGTTTGGAAATAATGACTGGAGAGAAAAAAAATGTTATGCACATTTGCATTTTACATAACAATGATTAATAACTTCTTTTTTTATTTTTAAGAATATTTTCATTTTATGACTACTAAAAAATCTATCTTAGTTACTGCTAACTGATTATGTAATGACCTAGAGCTGAACTAAATATTAATTTCATATCTGAAAATACAGAACAGTATAACACAGTTTTTGTATGTGAACAATGCAATTTTATAGACTATTGACAGAGGTTTTCCTGAAATTTTCCCTCTAATGTTTAAGCCCTGACAGGGTAGGATGTTATGTGTCTTTACGCCCTTAAATTCATCATCTCTCATTTTTCCTTCCCTTTTCCTGCTTTGCACAAAACATTTCTGATGTCCATCACATGCGTCAATGAGATTTTCATTATTATTTAGAAACTTACTTTAGTCTCGCCATGTTTTCATAAACCAACTCAATCGCGTGTACTTTGTATGCGGCTGCGCATGGCAAAACAGTCGCGTGCACGCCTCAATTCATGTCCGCGTCCGCGCACCCATTCATGTCCGTGCGCGGACGCGGACATGAATTGAGGCGTGCACGCGTCAGTGCGACTGTTGCGTCGCTTTTTCAAACGTGAATTGGGTAACTACATTGCATATAGATCCGTTTTGCCGCGATTGTCTTTGAATAAACTAGTTAACTGCTAAAATGTAAACTTGAGATTTACACAGGGGCACAAAAGATTTACACTGGGGCATGTGCCCCAGTAAAAGGGGTCTAGCGACGCCCCTGTCTTCGCCCCTTCGGGGCTTGACCCCTAATAAAAAGAAAACTGACAGATACAATAGGGGTCTTCGCCCATTCTGGGCTTGACCCCTAATAAATATAGCTGCAAGCAGCAATCACCGGGGTCAAGCCAAAAAGGGCACAGCAGAAAGTAAAGTTGACTTCGGATGAGCAGTTTAAAGTACCTAGGAAAATCTCTTGATTTCAGACAAAACAATATAACAGTTATCAGCAAAAAAGCTGTGTTCTCATTTATTGAAATCTCTCCCTCTCTTTCGACGAGCATTGATAACTAGAACACTGACGTAAAAATGAGTGGTGCTTGCAGTGGCAATACTCAGCTCTCAAAATGTTACAGTGTTGTTAATGAGTCAAAAGAGCCCACCCCCGTGTCTCTACGATGTTCTGACGCAGAGTTATAGCTCTTGCAAAATGGTTGATAAGGTATTCTCATTGGTTGCTAGGGAGTGAATTGGCAACCACCAGTGATTATAGTCAAAGCCATGAAAGGAATAATCTATGATGACTCATGGTTTTAGATGTGTTGTTGTAGTAGTTTTAGGCAAAAAATGCCATATTTCTATCTCAAAACCAGTAGGTGGCGCAATGACAAAATTGTGCATGCAACCTCAGGTCATAACTGTGTTACATCTAGCTAGTTATATGACTATACACTTTAGTTTAGTGAAGAAACAGTTGTATGACCATAGGGTGGCTTGATTTCAAAGGTTTTGTTCAATTATAAGGCCAACTAGTGGTGCAAGCATAAACTTTTTTTTGTGTAGCCTCAAACTGTGGTCGTACATCAGCGTATCAAATCTTGTGAAAAAATCTCTTTTTGTTGCGAAGTTATAACCATTTATGTGTAAAAAATGCAAAATTTAAAGGTAATTTTTCGTTTTTTGCATTTTTCGGCCATTTCTGATAACATTTTTAATATAACGCCAATAGAACTTTTTGTTCAGAAGGTAACGCAATGTTCTTCCTATGGTGTTTTCGAGTCGATCGGAATAACGCTCGCCGAGATATTCGCGCGTGTTTTTTAAGTGCTATTTTGCTGCGCAGGGTTAACCGTATGACGAATCCTGGCATGTTTGGTATCGTTGGACTCGGCGACTACTCAGGACTCCAAAAAATCAATTCCCGTGAAAATACTTTTATCGCAGTCAAAGTTATAGGCGTATAGAACATTCGTCTGGCCACAAGGTGGCGCTGCAACGAAACTGTGCATGCACCCTCAATTCCTGACTGGCATCTCAAGTACCAAGTGTCGTGTCAATAGGCCTAAGTTTGGCGAAGATACAGCCTAAACTCTGTGTTTTTGCGCTCTATGTAAAATTCGTTGACGCGCTATACGAGAACGGATTGGTTTATCGAAATTCTTTTAATAACTTTTTGCCTTGAGTGTCCCTAGATGCTGCATACCGATTTTCGTGGCAATCGGGTAAAAACTCTAGGACAAGTTCGCAAAAGTAGGTTTTACGAATAATTCAAAATGGCGGAAAAATTTTCATGACGGAAAATAACGTCATAGGGTCTAGTCGAATCGTCTTGAGCCAAGGAATCAGAGGAAACAAGAATTTCGTTTCTAGGACTTACGGATCAGAAGTTATAAGCAAAAACGTAAGTGCAACTTTGGACTGTTGGTGGCGCTAGCGGGTTTGAGATAGAGACTCCAAAATTGCTATGGATATTATTTAGACTGTCCTCTGTCAGTGTGCCAAATTTCATAACTTTCCTATATACGGTTCTATGGGCTGCCATAGACCGCAATGGAACAGGAAGAAGAATAATAGTTAAGAAAAAGAAAAAGAAAAAGAAAACTAACGGATACAATAGGGGTCTTCGCCCATTCTGGGCTTGACCCCTAATAAATATAGCTGCAAGCAGCAATGCCGGGGTCAAGCCAAAAAGGCACAGAAGAAAGTAAAGTTGAATTCGGATGAGCAGTTTAAAGAACCTAGGAAAATCTCTTGATTTCAGACTAAATAATATAACAGTTATCAGCAAAAAAGCTGTGTTTTCATTCAGTGTAATCTCTCCCTCTCTTCTCGAGGAGCATTGACAACCAGAACACTGAAAAAAACGTGTGTGGTGCTTGCAGTGACAATTCTCAGCTCACAAAATGTTACATTGGTGTTAATGAGTCAAAAGAGACCACCCCAATGTCTCTACGATGTTCTGATGCAGAATTATAGCTATTGTAAAAAGGGTTGATAAGGTATCCTAATTGGTTGCTAAGGAGTTAATTGGCATGCACCAATGATCTCCAAGCCATGAAAGGAATAATACATGATGACCCAAGGTTTTAGATGTACTGTTGGAGTAGTTTTAGGCAAAAATACCATATTTCTATCCCAAAACCACTAGGTGGCGCAATGACAAAGTTGTGCATGCAACCTCAGGTCATGAATGTGTTACATCTAGCTAGTTTTATGACTATACACTTTAGTTTAGTGAAGAAACAGTTGTATGACCATAGGGTGGCTTGATTTCAAAGGTTTTGTTCAATTATAAGGCCATCTAGTGGTGCAAGCATACAATTTTTTTTGTGTGGCCTCAGAATATGCTCATACATCAGGGTATCAAATATGGTGAAAAAATCTATTTTCGTTCGAAGTTATAACCATTTATGTGTAAAAAACACAAAATGTACAGGTAATTTTTCGTTTTTTGCAATTTTCGGCCATTTCTGATGAAAATTTTAATATAACGCCAATAGAGTTTTTTGTTCAGAAGGTAATGCAATGTTCTTCCTATGGCATTTTCGAGTCGATCGGAATAACGCTCGCGGAGATATTCGAGCGTGTTTTTTAAGTGCTATTTTGCCGCGCAGGGTTAACCGTAAGGCGAATTCTGGCATGTTTGGTATCGTTGGACTCGGCAACTATTCAGAACTCCAAAGAAACAAGTCCCGTGAAAATATGTCAATCGGAGCCAAAGTTATAGGCGTTTAAAGCATAAGTCTGACCACTAGGTGGCGCTGTGACGAAACTCTGCATGCACCCTAAGTTCCTGACTCGCATCACAAGTACCAAGTATCGTGTCAATAAGCTTAAGTTTGGCAAAGATACAGCCTCAAATCCGTTTTTTTGCGCTCTACGTAAAATTCGTTGACGCGGTTTACAGAAACGGATGGACGAATTGACATGAATTCCATAACTTTTTGCCGTGAGGGTCTTTAGATGCTACATACCAATTTTCGTGGCAATCGGGTAAAAGCTCTAGGACGAGTTCGCAAAAGTAAGTTTTACGAATAATTCAAAATGGCGGAAAAATTTTCATGACGGAAAATAACGTCATAGGGTCCAGTCGAATCGTCTTGAGCCAAGGAATCAGAGGAAACAAGAATTTCATTTCTAGGACGTACGGGTCAGAAGTTATAAGCAAAAACGTAAGTTCAACTTTGGACTGTTGGTGGCGCTAGCGGGTTAGAGATAGAGACTCCAAATTTGCTGTGGGGACACATTGGACTGTCCTTTATCAGTGTGCCAAATTTCATAACTTTCCTACGTACGGTTCTATGGGCTGCCATAGACCGCAATGGCGGAAGAAGAAGAAGAAGAAGAAGAAGAAGAATAAATATAGCTGCAAGCAGCAATACCGGGGTCAAGCCGAAAAGGGCACAGAAGGATGTAAAGTTGCGTTTGGATAAGCAGACTGAAGAACCTAGGTAAACCTAATGATTTCAGATGAAAAAATGCAAAGGTAATCAACAAAAATAATCTATATTCTTGTCTACTGCAACTGTCCTTCGGTTATTGACAATCATGGAACATTAGAGCACTGAAGGACATGTATGTGATGCTTACAGTGGGCAAACATGGGTCACAACATGTTACAACAAGTTAAAAGAGTCAAAAGAGACCATCCCCATGTCTCTGTGATGTTCTGATACAGAGAAAAAGCTCTTGCAAAAACAGTTGATAAAGTATTCTCATTGGTTGCTAGAGAGTAAATGGACATCCTCTAGTGATTATAGTCAAAGCCATGAAAGGAATAATCCATGATGACTCATGGTTTTAGATGTGTTGTTGCAGTAGTTTTAGGCAAAAAATGCCATATTCTATCTCAAAACCAGTAGGTGGCGCAATGACAAAATTCGTGCAAGCAACCTCAGGTCATAAATGTGTTACATCTAGCTAGTTTTATGACTATACACTTTAGTTTAGTGAAGAAACAGTTGTATGACCATAGGGTGGCTTGATTTCAAAGGTTTTGTTCAATTATAAGGCCAACTAGTGGTGCAACCATACAATTTTTTTTGTGTAGCCTCAGACTGTGGTCGTACATCAGCGTATCAAATATGGTGAATAAATCTCTTTGCGTTACGAAGTTATAACCATTTATGTGTAAAAACACAAAATTTAAAGGTAATTTTTAGTTTTTTGCAATTTTCGGCCATTTCTGATAAAAATTTTAATATAGTGCCAATAGAACTTTTTGTTCAGAAGGTAATGCAATATTCTTCCTATAATGTTTTCGAGTCGATCAGAATTACGCTCGCGGAGATATTCACGCGTGTTTTTTAAGTGCTGTTTTGCTGCGCAGGGCTAACCGTAAGGCGAAATCTGGCATGTTTGGTATCGTTGGACTCGGCGACTATTCAGGACTCCTAAAAATCAAGTCCCGTCAAAATACGTTGATCACAGCCAAAGTTATAGGTGTAAAAAACATCTGTCTGGCCACTAGGTGGCGCTGCGACGAAACTGTGCATGCACACTCAGTTCCTGACTGGCATCACAAGTACCAAGTGTCGTGTCAATAGGCCTAAGTTTGACGAAGATACAGCCTAAAATCTGTTTTTTTGCGCTCTACGTAAAATTTGTTAACGCGCTATACGACAACGGATTGGTTTATCGAAATTCTTTTGATAACTTTTTGCCATGAGGGTCTCTAGATGCCACATACCAAATTTCGCGACAATCGGGTAAAAACTCTAGGACGAGTTCGCAAAAGTAGGTTTTACGAATAATTCAAAATGGCGGAAACATGTTCATGACGGAAAATTACGTCATAGGGTCCAATCGAATCGTCTTGAGCCAAGGAATCAGAGGAAACAAGAATTTCGTTTCTAGGACTTACGGATCAGAAGTTATACGCAAAAACATAAGTGCAACTTTGGACTGTTGGTGGCGCTAGCGGGTTAGACATAGAGACTCCAAATTTGCTGTGGGGACACATTGGACTGTCCTTTATCAGTGTGCCAAATTTCATAACTTTCCTATGTACGGTTCTATGGGCTGCCATTGACTTCAATGGCGGAAGAACAAGAAGAAGAATAATATATAACAAGCAGCGATACCGGGGTCAAGCCAAACATGGCAAAAAATGATTCATACGTGATGACTGCCATGATTTAACATCTAAGTTTGCATTAGTTTTATGAAAAAAACAATTTATTCGTATCTTGAGACCACTAGGTGGCACTGTGCTGAAAGAATAGATGGTGCCTCAGGTCATGACTGTGATGACACAAACCAAATTTAGTGTAAATACAATAAAGCGATACGGAGATATAGCCTTAAATGACTTGACCACTAGGGGGCACTGCCCAAAAATAAATTGTGACTCAGGTCTTGATTGTGATGACACCCACCAAATTTGGTGTGAATACAATAAAGAGATGCAGAGATATAGCCTTAAATGACTTGACCACTAGGGGGCACTGACCAAAAAATAAATTGTGACTCAGGTCTTGTTTGTGATGACACCCACCAAATTTGGTGTAAATACTATAAAGAGATGCAGAGATATAGCTTCAAATCTCTTGACCACTAGGGGGCACCGAAAAGTTTACAAGTCCTCCCAGAACATGTTGCTGATGAACCATACCAAGTTTCATAACAATACGCAATTGCGTTTCTGAAATACTTAAACTTAAAGAAAAATTCAAAATGGCCGACACACAAAATGGCCGACCAAAAACCATTTGGTATCGTTTGACTCGGCATGCCTCATGAAATCTAACAAGACCAGTCTCATAATTTTACATTCAAATTTGCAGTAGTTATAAGCAAAAATAGACATTTTTTTATATATCGTGACCAGTAGGGGGCAGTGTGGCGAAATGGTGCATGCACCCTCAGGGCATCACTGTTATGACATTTACCAAGTCTCATATTAATACGCATAAGTTTTGCGAAGATACAGGCTCAAACACATTTTGACGTGCTCGCTCTCGCATTCTTTGATGCGTTATACGACAACGGATAGGTCTACCGAAAATCTTTTGATAACTTTTTGTATAGAGTGTCTATAGACGATGCATACCAAAAATCAAGCCAATCACACGAGCGCTCTAGAAGGAGTTCGAAAAAGTAGCTGTTCAATATAATTCAAAATGGCCGACAGGAAGTAGGTTTGACTCAGACATATTTGGTACAGTCGGACTCAGCATGAGCCAAGGAATCAATAGAGTGAAGTCTTATGTCATAGTGGCAATTTAATCAAATGATATAAAGATTTAAAAAAATTGTTTTACATATCCTGACCACTAGGTGGCGCCGTCCTAAAGATTTATAGGTGCGCTCAGAACATGTCACTGATGAACCATGCCAAATTTCGTAGCGATACGCCATTCTGTTTGTGAAATACTGAGCTTAATGAGAAAATTCAAAATGGCCGACACCCAAAATGGCCGAGCGAAAACCGTTTGGTATCGTTTGACTCGGCATGCCTCAAGGAATCTAACAAGACCACCTTCATGATTTTAGACTCAAGTTTGAAGTAGTTATAAGCGAAAATAAGCATTTTTCGAATCTCGTAACCACTAGGTGGCGCTGTGACGAAACGTTGCAGGCACCCTCAGGTCATGACTGTTATGACATATACCAATTTTCGTGTCGATACAATAAAGTTTTGCGAAGATAAGGCCTCACGTCCGTTTTGGCGTGCTCGCCGCCATATATTTTGTCAATTTATATGAGAACGCATTGGTCTATCAAAAAGCTTTTGATAACTTTTTGTCTTGGGTGTCTCTAGATGCTACATACCAAAGGACATGCAAATCGGACAAACGGTCTAGGAGGAGTTCGAAAAAGTAGGTTTTTCAAAAAATTCAAAATGGCGGAAAGATGTGCATGACACAAATGACATCAATGTGTGCATTTGAATCACCATGAGTCAAGGATTCAGAGGAAACAAGAATTTTGTTTCTAGGACTCATGGGTCAGAAGTTATGAGCATGAACATAAGTGGATTTTTGGACTGTTGGTGGCGCTAGAGGGTTTGAGTCAGACACACCAATGTTGCTATAGTAACTTCTGAGACTGTCCTCTACATGTGTGCCAAAATTCATAACTTTCCTATGTACGGTTCTATGGGCTGCCATTGACTTTCGGCGGAAGAACGAGGAAGAAAAATAATAATAATAATAATAATAATAATAATAATAATAAGAAAACTAACAATAACAATAGGGTTCTACGCCCCTTCGGGGCTTGACCCCTAAATATAGCTGCAAGCAGCAATACCGGGGTCAAGCCGAAAAGGGCACAGAAGGATGTAAAGTTGCATTTGGATAAGCATACTGAAGAACCTAGGTAAACCTAATGATTTCAGATGAAAAAATCCAGAGGTAATCAACAAAAATAATCTATATTCTTGTCTACTGCAACTGTCCTTCGGTTATTGACAATCATGGAACATTAGAGCACTGAAGGACATGTATGTGATGCTTACAGTGGGCCAACATGGGTCACAACATGTTACAACAAGTTAAAAGAGTCAAAAGAGACCATCCCCATGTCTCTGTGATGTTCTGATACAGAGAAAAAGCTCTTGCAAAAACAGTTGATAACGTATTCTCATTGGTTGCTAGAGAGTAAATGGACATCCTCTAGTGATTATAGTCAAAGCCATGAAAGGAATAATCCATGATGACTCATGGTTTTAGATGTGTTGTTGCAGTAGTTTTTGGCAAAAAATGCCATATTCTATCTCAAAACCAGTAGGTGGCGCAATGACAAAATTCGTGCATGCAACCTCAGGTCATAAATGTGTTACATCTAGCTAGTTTTATGACTATACACTTCACTTTAGTTTAGTGAAGAAACAGTTGTATGACCATAGGGTGGCTTGATTTCAAAGGTTTTGTTCAATTATAAGGCCAACTACTGGTGCAACCATACAATTTTTTTTGTGTAGCCTCAGACTGTGGTCGTACATCAGCGTATCAAATATGGTGAAAAAATCTCTTTGCGTTATGAAGTTATAACCATTTATGTGTAAAAACACAAAATTTAAAGGAAATTTATCGTTTTTTGCAATTTTCGGCCATTTCTGATGAGGCGGAGGGCTAACCGTAAGGCGAAATCTGGCATGTTTGGTATTGTTGGACTCGGCGACTATTCAGGACTCCTAAAAATCAAGTCCCGTCAAAATACGTTGATCACAGCCAAAGTTATATGTGTAAAAAACATCTGTCTGGCCACTAGGTGGCGCTGCGACGAAACTGTGCATGCACACTCAGTTCCTGACTGGCATCACAAGTACCAAGTGTTGTGTCAATAGGCCTAAGTTTGACGAAGATACAGCCTAAAATCTGTTTTTTGCGCTCTACGTAAAATTTGTTAACGCGCTATACGACAACGGATTGGTTTATCGAAATTCTCTGCAACCTCAGTTCATAAGTGTGTTACATCTAGCTAGTTTTATGACTATACACTTTAGTTTAGTGAAGAAATAGTTGTATGACCATAGGGCTTGCTTGATATGAAAGATTTTGTTCAATTATAGGGCCACCTAGTGGTTCAGGCATACCAATTTTTTTGTGTGGCCTCAGACTCTGCTCATACATCAGCGTATCAAATCTGGTGAAAAAATGTCTTTTCGTTGCGAAGTTATAACCATTTATGTATAAAAACACAAATTGTAAAAGGTAATTTTTCGTTTTTTGCATTTTTCGGCCATTTCTGATTAAAATCTTAATATAACGCCAATAGAACTTTTTGTTCAGAAGGTAATGCAATGTTCTTCCTATGGTGTTTTCGAGTCGATCGGAATAACGCTCGCGGAGATATTCGCGCATGTTTTTTTAAGTGCTGTTTTGCTGCGCAGGGCTAACCGTAAGGCGAAATCTGGCATGTTTGGTATCGTTGGACTCGGCGACTATTCAGGACTCCTAAAAATCAAGTCCCGTCAAAATACGTAGATCACAGCCAAAGTTATAGGTGTAAAAAACATCTGTCTGGCCACTAGGTGGCGCTGCGACGAAACTGTGCATGCACACTCAGTTCCTGACTGGCATCACAAGCACCAAGTGTCGTGTCAATAGGCCAAAGTTTGACGAAGATACAGCCTAAAATCTGTTTTTTTGCGCTCTACGTAAAATTTGTTGACGTGGTTTACGGAAACGGATGGACGAATTGACTTGAATTCCATAACTTTTTGCCGTGAGGGTCTGTAGATGCTACATACCAATTTTCGTGGAAATCGGGCAAAAGCTCTAGGACGAGTTCGCAAAAGTAGGTTTTACGAATAATTCAAAATGGCGGAAAAATTTTCATGACGGAAAATGACGTCATATGGTCCAGTCGAATCGTCTTGAGCCAAGGAATCAGAGGAAACAAGAATTTCGTTTCTAGGACCTACGGATCAGAAGTTATAAGCAAAAACATAAGTGCAACTTTGGACTGTTGGTGGCGCTAGAGGGTTAGAGATAGAGACTCCAAATTTGCTGTGGGGACACATTGGACTGTCCTTTATCAGTGTGCCAAATTTCATAACTTTCCTACGTACGGTTCTATGGGCTGCCATAGACCGCAATGGCGGAAGAAGAAAAAGAAGAATAACTAATAATAAGAAAACTAACAAATACAATAGGGGTCTTCGCCCCTTCGGGGCTTGACCCCTAAATATAGCTGCAAGCAGCAATGCCGGGGTCAAGCCAAAAAGGGCACAGAAGAAAGTAAAGTTGAATTCAAATGAGCAGTTTAAAGAACCTAGGAAAATCTCTTGATTTCAGACTAAATAATATAACAGTTATCAGCAAAAAAGCTGTGTTTTCATTCAGTGTAATCTCTTCCTCTCCTCTCGAGGAGCATTGACAACTAGAACACTGAAGAAAATGTGAGTGGTGCTTGCAGTGGCAATTCTCAGCTCACAAAATGTTACAGTGGTGTTAATGAGTCAAAAGAGACCACCCCCATGTCTCTACGATGTTCTGATGCAGAGATATAGCTCTTGTAAAAAGGATTGATAAGGTATCCTTATTGGTTGCTAAGGAATTAATTGGCATGCACCAATGATCTCCAAGCCATGAAAGGAATAATACATGATGACCCAAGATTTTAGATGTACTGTTGGAGTAGTTTTAGGCAAAAATACCATATTTCTCTCTCAAAACCACTAGGTGGCGCAATGACAAAGTTGTGCATGTAATCTCAGGTCATAACTGTGTTACATCTAGCTAGTTTTATGACTATACACTTTAGTTTAGTGAAGAAACAGTTGTATGACCATAGGGTGGCTTGATTTCAAAGGTTTTGTTGAATTATAGGGCCACCTACTGGTGCAGGTATACCATTTTTTTTGTGTGGCCTCGGACTCTGCTCATACATCAGTGTATCAAATCTGGTGAAAAAATCTCTTTTCGTTGCGAAGTTATAACCATTTATGTGTAAAAATACAAAATTTCAAGGTAATTTTTCGTTTTTTGCATTTTTCGGCCATTTCTGATAAAAATTTTAATATAACGCCAATAGAACTTTTTGTTCAGAAGGTAACGCAATATTCTTCCTATGGTGTTTTCGAGTCGATCGGAATAACGCTCGCCGAGATATTCGCGCGTGTTTTTTAAGTGCTCTTTTGCTGCGCAGGGTTAACCGTAAGGCGAAATCTGGCATGTTTGGTATCGTTGGACTCGGCAACTATTCAGAACTCCAAAGAAACAAGTCCCGTGAAAATACGTCAATCGGAGCCAAAGTTATAGGCGTTTAAAGCATAAGTCTGACCACTAGGTGGCGCTGTGACGAAACTCTGCATGCACCCTTAGTTCCTGACTGGCATCACAAGTACCAAGTATCGTGTCAATAGGCTTAAGTTTGGCGAAGATACAGCCTCAAATCCGTTTTTTTGTGCTCTACTTAAAATTCGTTGACGCGGTTTACGGAAACGGATGGACGAATTGACATGAATTCCATAACTTTTTGCCGTGAGGGTCTGTAGATGCTACATACCGATTTTCGTGGAAATCGGGCAAAAGCTCTAGGACGAGTTCGCAAAAGTAGGTTTTACGAATAACTCAAAATGGCGGAAAAATTTTCATGACGGAAAATGACGTCATAGGGTCCAATCGAATCGGCTTGAGCCAAGGAATCAGAGGATACAAGAATTTCGTTTCTAAGACTTACGGATCAAAAGTTATAAGCAAAAACGTAAGTGCAACTTTGGACTGTTGGTGGCGCTAGAGGGTTGGAGTTAGAGACTCCAAATTTGCTGTGGGGACACATTGGACTGTCCTTTATCAGTGTGCCAAATTTCATAACTTTCCTACGTACGGTTCTATGGGCTGCCATAGACCGCAATGGCGGAAGAAGAACCAGAATAATACTTATTATAATAAGAAAACTAACAAATACAATAGGGGTCTTCGCCCCTTCGGGGCTTGACCCCTAAATATAGCTGCAAGCAGCAATGCCGGGGTCAAGCCAAAAAGGGCACATAAGAAAGTAAAGTTGAATTCGGATGAGCAGTTTAAAGAACCTGGGAAAATCTCTTGATTTCAGACTAAATAATATAACAGTTATCAGCTAAAAAAGCTGTTTTTTCATTCAGTTTCATCTCTCCCTCTCTTCTCGAGGAGCATTGACAACTAGAACACTGAAGAAAATGTGAGTGGTGCTTGCAGTGGCAATTCTCAGCTCACAAAATGTTACAGTGGTGTTAATGATTCAAAAGAGACCACCCCCATGTCTCTACGATGTTCTGATGCAGAGATATGGCTCTTGTAAAAAGGATTGATAAGGTATCCTAATTGGTTGCTAAGGAGTTAATTGGCATGCACCAATGATCTCCAAGCCATGAAAGGAATAATACATGATGACCCAAGATTTTAGATGTACTGTTGGAGTAGTTTTAGGCAAAAATACCATATTTCTATCTCAAAACCACTAGGTGGCGCAATGACAAAGTTGTGCATGCAACCTCAGTTCATAACTGTGTTACATCTAGCTAGTTTTATGACTATACACTTTAGTTTAGTGAAGAAATAGTTGTATGACCATAGGGCTTGCTTGATATGAAAGATTTTGTTCAATTATAGGGCCACCTAGTGGTTCAGGCATACCAATTTTTTTGTGTGGTTTCAGACTCTGCTCATACATCAGTGTATCAAATCTGGTGAAAAAATTTCTTTTCGTTGCGAAGTTATAACAATTTATGTATAAAAACACAAATTGTAAAAGGTAATTTTTCGTTTTTTGCAATTTTCGGCCATTTCTGATGAAAATTTTAATATAACGCCAATAGAACTTTTTGTTCAGAAGGTAATGCAATGTTCTTCCTATGGTGTTTTCGAGTCGATCGGAATAACGCTCGCGGAGATATTCGCGCATGTTTTTTAAGTGCTGTTTTGCTGCGCAGGGCTAACCGTAAGGCGAAATCTGGCATGTTTGGTATCGTTGGACTCGGCGACTATTCAGAACTCCTAAAAATCAAGTCCCGTCAAAATACGTTGATCACAGCCAAAGTTATAGGTGTAAGAAACATCTGTCTGGCCACTAGGTGGCGCTGCGACGAAACTGTGCATGCACACTCAGTTCCTGACTGGCATCACAAGTATCAAGTGTCGTGTCAATAGGCCTAAGTTTGACGAAGATACAGCCTAAAATCTGTTTTTTCGCGCTCTACGTAAAATTTGTTGACGCGCTATACAACAACGGATTGGTTTATCGAAATTATTTTGATAACTTTTTGCCGTGAGGGTCTCTAGATGCTACATACCAATTTTCGCGGCAATCGGGTAAAAACTCTAGGACGAGTTCGCAAAAGTAGGTTTTACGAATAATTCAAAATGGCGGAAACATTTTCATGACGGAAAATGACGTCATAGGGTCCAATCGAATCGTCTTGAGCCAGGGAATCAGTGGAAACAAGAATTTCGTTTCTAGGACCTAAGGTTCAGAAATTATAAGCAAAAACATAAGTTCAACTTTGGACTGTTGGTGGCGCTAGCGGGTTAGAGATAGAGACTCCAAATTTGCTGTGGGGACACATTGGACTGTCCTTTATCAGTGTGCCAAATTTCATAACTTTCCTACGTATGGTTCTATGGGCTGCCATAGACCGCAATGGCGGAAGAAGAATAATAATAATAAAAAGAAAACTAACGGATACAATAGGGGTCTTCGCCCCTTCGGGGCTTGACCCCTAATAATAATAATTATAAGAAAACTAACGGATACAATAGGGGTCTTCGCCCCTTCGGGGCTTGACCCCTAAATATAGCTGCAAGCAGCAATCACCGGGGTCAAGCCAAAAAGGGCACAGCAGAAAGTAAAGTTGACTTCGGATGAGCAGTTTAAAGTACCTAAGAAAATCTCTTGATTTCAGACAAAACAATATAACAGTTATCAGCAAAAAAGCTGTGTTCTCATTTAGTGAAATCTCTCCCTCTCTGTCGACGAGCATTGATAACTCGCCCACTGACGTAAAAATGAGTGGTGCTTGCAGTGGCAATACTCAGCTCTCAAAATGTTACAGTGTTGTTAATGAGTCAAAAGAGCCCACCCCCGTGTCTCTACGATGTTCTGACGCAGAGTTATAGCTCTTGCAAAACGGTTGATAAGGTATTCTCATTGGTTGCTAGGGAGTGAATTGGCAACAACCAGTGATTATAGTCAAAGCCATGAAAGGAATAATCCATGATGACTCATGGTTTTAGATGTGCTGTTGCAGTAGATTTAGGCAAAAATAGCTATTTTCTATCTCCAAACCACTAGGGGGCGGTATGACAGAATCGTGCATGCAACCTCAGGTCATGACTGCGTTACATCTGGCTAGTTTCATGACTATACACTTTAGTTCGGCAAAGAAATAGTTGTATGACCATAGGGCTTGCTTGGTATGAAATATTTTGTTCAATTATAGGGCCACCTAGTGGTTCAGGCATACCAATTTTTTTGTGTGGCCTCAGACTCTGCTCATACATCAGCGTATCAAATCTGGTGAAAAAATCTCTTTTCGTTGCGAAGTTATAACCAATTATGTGTAAAAACCACAAATTTTAAAAGTAATTTTTCGTTTTTTGCAATTTTCGGCCATTTCTGATGAAAATTTTAATATAACGCCAATAGAACTTTTTGTTCAGAAGGTAATGCAATGTTCTTCCTATGGTGTTTTCGAGTCGATCGGAATAGGGGGCGCCAAAAAGTTTACAAGTCCTCCCAGAACATGTTGCTGATGAACCATACCAAGTTTCATAACAATACGCAATAGCGTTTCTGAAATACTTGAACTTAAAGAAAAAATTCAAAATGGCCGACACACAAAATGGCCGACCAAAAACCATTTGGTATCGTTTGACTCGGTATGCCTCAAGAAATCTAACAAGACCAGTCTCATAATTTTACATTCAAGTTTGCAGTAGTTATAAGCAAAAATAGACATTTTTTATATCTCGTGACCAGTAGGGGGCAGTGTGACGAAATGTTGCATGCACCCTCAGGTCATCACTGTTATGACATATACCAAGTCTCATATTAATACGCAAAAGTTTTGCGAAGATACAGGCTCAAACACATTTTGGCGTGCTCGCCCTCGCATTCTTTGATGCGTTATACGACAACGGATAGGTCTACCGAAAAGCTTTTGATAACTTTTTGTCTGGAGTGTCTCTAGATGATGCATACCAAAAATCAAGCCAATCACACGAGCGCTCTAGGAGGAGTTCGAAAAAGTAGGTGTTCAATATAATTCAAAATGGCTGACAGGAAGTAGGTTTGACTCAGACATATTTGGTACAGTCGGACTCAGCATGAGCCAAGGAATCAATAGAGTGAAGTCTTATGTCATAGTGGCAATGAAATCAAATGATATAAAGTTTTTTAACAATTTATTTACATATCTTGATCACTAGGTGGCGCTGTCCTAAAGATTTATAGGTGCGCTCAGAACATCACTGATAAACCATGCCAAATTTCGTAGCGATACGCCATTCTGTTTGTGAAATACTGAACTTAATGAGAAAATTCAAAATGGCCGACACCCAAAATGGCCGACCGAAAACCGTTTGGTATCGTTTGACTCTGCATGCCTCAAGGTATCTAACAAGACCACCTTCATGATTTTAGACTCTAGTTTGAAGTAGTTTTAAGCAAAAATAGGCATTTTTCGAATCTCGTGACCACTAGGTGGCGCTGTGACGAAACGTTTCAGGCACCCTCAGATCATGACTGTAATGACATATACCAAGTTTCGTGTCGATACAATAAAGTTTTGCGAAGATACGGCCTCACGTCCGTTTTTGCGTGCTCGCCGCCTTGTATGTTGTCACTGTATACGAGAACGCATTGGTCTATCAAAAAGCTTTTGATAACTTTTTGTCTGGGGTGTCTCTAGATGCTACATACCAAAGGACATGCAAATCGGACGAGCGCTCTAGGAGGAGTTCGAAAAAGTAGGTTTTACGGAAAATTCAAAATGGCGGAAAGATTTGCATGAGACAAATGGCATCAATGTGTGCATTTGAATCATCATGAGCAAAGGATTCAGAGGAAACAAGAATTTAGTTTCTATGACTCACGGGTCAGAAGTTATGAGCATGAACATAAGTGGATATTTGGACTGTTGGTGGCGCTAGAGGGTTTGAGTCAGACACACCAATATTGCTATAGTAACTTCTGAGACTGCCCTCTACATGTGGGCCAAATTTCATAACTTTCCTACGTACGGTTCTATGGGCTGCCATTGACTTCAATGGCGGAAGAGGAAACATAATAATAATAAGAAAACTAACAATAAAAAGAAATATAGCTGCAAGCAGCAATACCGGGGTCAAGCCGAAAAGGGCACAGAAGGATGTAAAGTTGCATTTGGATAAGCAGACTGAAGAACCTAGGTAAACCTAATGATTTCAGATGAAAAAATCCAAAGGTAATCAACAAAAATAATCTATATTCTTGTCTACTGCAACTGTCCTTCGGTTATTGACAATCATGGAACATTAGAGCACTGAAGGACATGTATGTGATGCTTACAGTGGGCAAACATGGGTCACAACATGTTACAACAAGTTAAAAGAGTCAAAAGAGACCATCCCCATGTCTCTGTGATGTTCTGATACAGAGAAAAAGCTCTTGCAAAAACAGTTGATAACGTATTCTCATTGGTTGCTAGAGAGTAAATGGACATCCTCTAGTGATTATAGTCAAAGCCATGAAAGGAATAATCCATGATGACTCATGGTTTTAGATGTGTTGTTGCAGTAGTTTTAGGCAAAAAATGCCATATTTCTATCTCAAAACCAGTAGGTGGCGCAATGACAAAATTGTGCATGCAACCTCAGGTCATAACTGTGTTACATCTAGCTAGTTTTATGACTATACACTTTAGTTTGGTGAAGAAACAGTTGTATGACCATAGGGTGGCTTGATTTCAAAGGTTTTGTTCAATTATAAGGCCAACTAGTGGTGCAAGCATAAATTTTTTTTTGTGTAGCCTCAGACTGTGGTCGTACATCAGCGTATCAAATCTGGTGAAAAAATCTCTTTTCGTTGCAAAGTTATAACCATTTATGTGTAAAAAATGCAAAATTTAAAGGTAATTTTTCGTTTTTTGCATTTTTCGGCCATTTCTGATAAAAATTTTAATATAACGCCAATAGAACTTTTTGTTCAGAAGGTAACGCAATGTTCTTCCTATGGTGTTTTCGAGTCGATCGGAATAACGCTCGCCGAGATATTCGCGCATGTTTTTTAAGTGCTGTTTTGCTGCGCAGGGCTAACCGTAAGGCGAAATCTGGCATGTTTGGTATCGTTGGACTCGGCGACTATTCAGGACTCCTAAAAATCAAGTCCCGTCAAAATACGTTGATCACAGCAAAAGTTATAGGTGTAAAAAACATCTGTCTGGCCACTAGGTGGCGCTGCGACGAAACTGTGCATGCACACTCAGTTCCTGACTGGCATCACAAGTACCAAGTGTCGTGTCAATAGGCCTAAGTTTGACGAAGATACAGCCTAAAATCAGTTTTTTTGCGCTCTACGTAAAATTTGTGGACGCGCTATACGACAACGGATTGGTTTATCGAAATTCTTTTGATAACTTTTTGCCGTGAGGGTCTCTAGATCCTACATACCAATTTTCGTGGCAATCGGGTAAAAGCTCTAGGACGAGTTCGCAAAAGTAGGTTTTACGAATAATTCAAAATGGCGGAAAAATTTTCATGACGTAAAATGACGTCATAGGCTCTATTCGAATCGTCTTGAGCCAAGGAATCAGACGAAACAAGAATTTCGTTTCTAGGACCTACGGATCAGAAGTTATAAACAAAAACATAAGTGCAACTTTGGACTGTTGGTGGCGCTAGAGGGTTAGAGATAGAGACTCCAAATTTGCTGTGGGGACACATTGGACTGTCCTTTATCAGTGTGCCAAATTTCATAACTTTCCTACGTACGGTTCTATGGGCTGCCATTGACTTTCGGCGGAAGAACGAGGAAGAAAAATAATAATAATAATAATAAGAAAACTAACAATAACAATAGGGTTCTACGCCCCTTCGGGGCTTGACCCCTAAAAAGAAAACTAACAGAAACAATAGGGGTCTTCGCCCATTCTGGGCTTGACCCCTAATAATAATAATAATAAGAAGAAGAAAACTAACAAATACAATAGGGGTCTTCGCCCCTTCGGGGCTTGACCCCTAATAATAATTATAAGAAAACTAACGGATACAATAGGGGTCTTCGCCCCTTCGGGGCTTGACCCCTAAAAAAAGAAAAAGAAAACTAACAGATACAATAGGGGTCTTCGCCCATTCTGGGCTTGACCCCTAATAAGAAAACTAACAACCCCATTCTGGGCTTGACCCCTAATAATTTGGAACACAACCAGGAGAGACTTTAATTTTAATTATTTTATTGCTGTATTTTATTTACTATTCGAATAAAGGAATTTATCAAAAAATAGCCTGTAGCATTTACTTTTCGCAAACATTGTGAGCATGCGAAACCAAACGCAGTGACCTCGCGCCAAATGTTTTTTTATTGGTTTATAAGGTACAAACAGACCAGTTATGAAAAACTGAGTGTGAGGGATTTGTTCACTTCACACAAAAAGATCTTGGAAAGAAAGAGATGACTAACTGTAGTAGGGTTTAGTCCACTGTCTATAATAGCCTAATTTACAGATCTTTTTTTAACCGACAACCGACAACTTTGACCGGTTAACGTTGATACGGTCATCGGTTAACATCCCTGCAAGTAACACTCGGGATATGATGTTAGTTGTTATAGATCGCATATAAGCTTGTTCTGAAAGGATGATAAATCAGTCTGACTAAAAATGATGTGTCCAGCCTAATTTAGCCAAAATAATTATTTATTCTTTTTCATACTTTATAGATACACGTTAATTAATCTAGTAATATATTATTGAAAATGCCATTAATAAATATTAATTGCCTTCTGTATTGCATTCGTTTTGTATATTTACAGGTATACTGTCTAAACTTCTTTAAGACACTGTTGTGTTCTGTATATACCGATGATCTGTAAATTTCACTTTGTTGAGAAATTTTTCTTATTTTTTCCCCCCAAAATATGTATTTAGCTGTAGGCTAAAGCTTGTTAATCTTTTTCTTACAAGGGGAAAGACATGTAACATAGCCTACCCTGCTTCTACATCGGTGCACTTCGTTGTTCTGGATGTAATAATAATTTATTTTAGTAAATGAAGGCGGTAAAACCGCATAGCGCGGTATAGTGAGCCATGCAAAATCACAGCATTTACCCTTTAATCACCGTTTACATCGGGATATTGCCAATTGATTACAAATTCCATGTATACAGGAGAAACTCTCTCTGCTCACGCATTTAAACGGGCTATTCCGAATATTTCAGAAACCTGAAACCTGACCATTACCCGAACATTTACAGCATGTAAACATAGTGATTCCAAATGAATGTCCAAAAAACTCATTATATGTTAAATTAAAAGTTTAAAGTCTTTTCTCGCAGCCCTGCGCTGCGTGCGTGTATGTATATGCGCCGTGAACAGCATAGCCTACGCGTGATGACTTTGCACCTTACAGGGTTTCCCGCAGAAAATTTGTTAGTTAAGGTGGTAGGGTTGAGGGGGTGGCAATCAAATGGGCCACCCCCTCAATTTTCATGCGTCATGATGAAAATAAAAATATTTTTATAAAATAAATAAATAAAATATTTCTTTTTAAAACACTCAAATAAAACTTCATTTGAAGAAACTATGACAAAAAAATGAACACACTAGATTATTAATGAATTAAATGTTTTTACCTCTAAACAGGAATAGCTGGGTGATGAAGTGAAACTAAAGGGTTAAGTTACACAAACTGAAGCAGATGTTGTAGAACGTCTGGCGAACGATGATAGATAGCGCAAAAATTTTAAAAACTGATTATTTCCCACTAATAATTACATTATCTTAAAGGAGTTTAACTACTGTAGCATGTAAATAATGCACATGAATAAAGTGAGCAAGAGCGGTCAACAATTATATCTAATCAACAGGCACGTGAAACCTAGCTAGCAGGTTGCTCAAACAACAACATCACCAGCTTACTTACTTTAAAATTGCAAGAACTATAGACTTATACAATAACAGGCTTAAATAAACCCAAAACATAATTCCACTTACAGTTCTCAAGAACACGTGTTTTATCAACTGGCTATCCTCCAGACATGACGGAGCACGTCTTATCTCATTTCGGCCGTGTGGTACGCGTGCACGCTCGCGGTGTGTAGCGCGTCTGCGCTACTCTATGAGATGTTTTATCAACTGGTTATCCTCCAGACAGTGATGGTCCGGACCACGTCTTTCTCATTTCGGCCGTGTGGCGCGCATCCCCGCTCGCGGTTTGATGCGCGTACACGCTATTCTCCGAGATGGCGTGTACGGGCTTTTTGTGCAGCATTTTTTTTTTTTTTTTGATCTAGTTAAGGCGGTAATGTTTCCAAGCTTAGGCGGGCCGCCTTAACTGAAATATGCTGTGGGAAACCCTGCCTTAAATTACCCTAAATTTATGGTCATACAGATAAACGTAAAACAACATTCTAAATTTTAAATGGTGTAGGCAATTTTTATTTGTGTACACTCGCAATAAGGAGAAAACATTATAAAAAACATTAAAAACAGGACGTACTTTCTGCTGCTGTTTTTAGAGCCTGTCACAAAAAAGAACAGAAACTCAAATACTTTTTTATTAATTTTGTCAATCTGCTAATTATTTAAGTGTAACATATTTTGTGTAGGCTTATTTATTTTATTTTTATTTCTCCAAACAGAGACGTAATCATCATGTTCTGTTGATTTAAATCTATTTGCGCATGAAACTAAACCCAAGGGGAAAATTATGATATTTTAGAAGATTTATTTATAAATGAGTGATCAACGCGAATCCAGAAATGAATTTATTTCTTTAAGACAGCCAGTCTGGCAGGGCTGACATTTCGGTAGCTTGATTTTGCGAGCTGCCGCCGTGGGTTTTGTCTAGAAGGAATACAGCAAATGCTGAAAAGTTTAGGATTAGATTTGGAGGTAGGATTAGGATAAAAACACCCTAGCTAGCTAAATGAGATACAAATTAGGGCTGTCAAAAGATTAATCGTGATTAATCACATCTAAAATAAAAGTTTGTGTTTACATAACATATGTGTGTGTAGTGTGTATAATTAATATTTATATATAAAAACACACACAGTCATGTATATATTTAAGAAAAATTGGTTATATTTATATATAAAATATTTATATTTCTATATAATATAAATTATATAAATGTTTATACAGTATATAAATGCAAATATTTCTTAAATATACACATAAATGTGTGTGTATTTATATATACATAATAATTATACACATTACACACACATATGTTATGTAAACACAAACTTTTATTTTAGATGTGATTAATCACGATTAATCTTTTGACAGCCCTAATACAAATACATCCTAAATCCTGTGAAATGTTGTGTTTAGAGTTAAGTTTGGGTGAAGAATTAGCATAAAACAGCGACGAGATTTCGTTCGCTTTATTCCTTCTATCCAAAACCACAGGCATGGCGGGAACGTTTTAGGCATTGCTGGCCGCCACAGTAGAATGCATATAGTGGAAACACTGGGGGTTAGTTCACCACCATAGCTGGATAGATTACTTACTTACTTATTCATTTAGCTGACACTTTTATCCAAAACGACTTACAATTGCTATATACGTCAGAGGTCGCACGCCTCTGGAGCAACTAGGGGTTAAGTGTCTTGCTCAGGGACACAATGGTGTGTCATAGTGGATTCGAACCCGGGTCTCTCACACCAAAGGTGTGTGTCTTATCCACTGTGCCATCACTACCCAATGATTACTTATGAATTGTAATCCGTTACTGATTACGAATTACATTACAAAATTTGTAGTCAGTAATATAATCTCTTAATTACACATCGTTGGTAACGTAATCTGACTACTTTTGGATTACATTTAGATTACTTTTGACAAATCTTATTTGATTTCAAATCTATAAAGAGGGGAAAAATATATTTAATTCTATTTCACCAACAAGAGCCTTAAAAACGTATTTTTTTAAGTGCAATGTATGGACAGTTTATACTTCACAATGATTTACTTTGCTATTAGTGTCAAAACTGAATAAAACAAAATCACTCTTTATGAATTTAAAACACATTTACTTAATTTTAAGTAAATATAAACAACAACTGCAACATTGCAAAAAAATATTGATTTTCACGAAATTTACTGCAACAACACTGCTAGATCTAAAATTTCACCTCACAAATAAAACAAGTGTTTCTTTTGTCACAAACACTTCATGGTTAGGGTGGGAAAGGTCCGATGACAAAATATTAAGAAGCTAAATTTCAGTTTTCCCCCTCCCGCTCCTGTCCCATTTCACCACAAACACAGGAATACTTTCAAGAGTTTTATTTACTTTGTGTGAAGCATCTCTTTGGAAAGAGATAAAGGCCAAAATAACAAACACAACAGGAATCTAACTTAATTTTAGATTATCAACTTACCTACAAAAAATATATTAAAATACAAAGAATAATACTCTCCTTCCCTCACTCCCTAACTAAACATAACCAGGAGAAAAGAAGTAATATGAACTAAAACGGCCATCCCAGACCTACAGCTTGTAAAGTAATTAATTTAACAAAGGAAACAATAACTGAATGAAATGACACATACAAACAATAATACGAATTAGAAACAAATAGAAAAGTCTTTATAAAACGCTGATTTTACAACAGTAGCTTAAAGACTCTATAAAGAGAACCAACTCTTAAATCTAATAACCTACAATTAGTCCTCACATGAGTCACAATAGACCCTTAAAGATGATACAGGACAAGGGCGGATCTACCGGGACACGGACAAATCTAGCGATCTTTTCTGGCGTGGTTGGAGACTTTTGGAAACTGCCGTGAAAGCATGCATCGCCCCATCCAAGGCACTGACATGCAGCCCGGTTCTCGCGCTGCAGTTGCACAAACCCGCAACAACAGAGCGATGGCAAGTACAACGATCTGAAAACAAAGGTAGCGGACGAAAACACAAAGTATAAAAAGCACAAACGTTGCTTTTCCATCGTTGCGGTGAAAGGCAATAATGATTATGAACGTGCAACTTATGCCCATGAAGAAAGAGTCTCTTCACGTCTGTAGCAAGCAATTCTGATATAATAAAGCACCTCACATCATCACATGCTGCCAAAACATTAGTGGTTTCTCTTTAGTGTCTTAAAGTGATTAAATTGAGCATCACATCATTAAATCAGAGTACTGAATACGGTCATATTTTAAAGATAAATGTTGCTTCAGGATAAAATACAAAAATTAAACCGTTACTTGTTTAATATTGCCTGAGGTAGTTGCTTGGTAGTTAAAACAACTGAACTGCAGGTTTGTGTAAGCAGTAAATATCTTATAAGCAGTTCTTTCTAGAGTTAGCCCGTCATGTCTTGTTAGTGCAGCAATCAAAATATTCCATACGTGCATATGAAACCACTCGTTATGATTAGGCCTGGGGCGGTAACCGGATTACCGCCATACCGCGGTCACGTGACCCATGCCGCGGGTCTGAGCTCCTCACCTTCATAACCGCAAAAAAAAAAACTTGAAACATTGGCCTGCACTTGTGTGTATATGTGCGGATGTTATACACGCAGCTTGTTAACAACCGCAACTTGTTAACTGAACATTAACTGATATGATTTTAATATTAAATTGTCATTGAGTAGAAATACAGGTGACATTGTCTGTCACTCGTTTAAAGTAATACAAACATTTTATCTAATTTGAACGTGCAAACAACCGCAACAGATCAACAACAGAATCAGGTTTCATACGTTATCAAATTTTCACGCAACATAAAGAGCACGCGATCAGTCCGAGGATTAATATCCAAAAAGGTTATTTCTCTTTTTTCATCTAGCCTACAACAGTGGCCATTTCTAAAGCAGGACACAGACCAGACCATCAGGGCAGCAATAATTTGCTTCATTTACAGGCTATTCACAAATTAAGGATAGAAAAGTGGCGAAATGTCTGTAGGCAGCTGTGGACACGCACAATGCATTAACATTTTTTTTTAACTGATAATATTAATTGTTCAAGTTGTTGAATGTTGAGTAATTTGCACATCTTTTGTATTAAAGATAAATAAATCATGCATGTTATTTAACTCATTGTCTTGCCAATAAACCGCAAAACCGCGGGAATTCGTTGATTACCGACCGCGGTAAAAAAAATCCAAACCGGCCCAGCCCTAGTTATGATATAGTCTAATGTTTTTGTTTGTCTCCATTAAAGAGACAAAACTATTCAGTGTTGTGTATGTTTAGAAAGCTTGAAAGAACTTAATGCTGCATTTTCCATGATACTATGAAAAGAAAGGCTGATATCCATTTTTTTAACCAAAAAGAATAGAAAATCAAATAGTATGGGAGTGGAAGGTACAAATAAAACAGAAAATATGTTGTGGAAGGGAGAGGAGTAGATGAAGTCAGAAACATAGAAATGGATGGTGAAGAGCTAAAAGAAGTGAAAAAACAGAAACAATCCATCATGAAGTGAGTGAAAGGATTAAAGAAGAGGCTCATGAGAGAAAGAGATGGGCGCCTTTCAAATATGTTTTACATTAATATAAACTAGGCAAACCTATTTTATTTATATAACAGTCTTTATACCATTATGTTCAACCTTGCTCATCATGGTTACAGTCAGTGTTTTTAGGTATTGGTAAGATGTATGTATTAACTTACTGTAGTATTAAGACAAAGGGTGCTACAGTAGAAATGCTAAAGGTAGCTGCTTGGGTACTTAATAGGAACATTTGTTGTTGCATTTTTTTATGTTATAAAAATTTGAGGTCCAGTGTATACAGCGAATATAGTATATACAGTATATAATTTCTTGTATCCACGACAATAATGGTAGAAAAGAGACCGCACTCAGGGACTGAATCAAATACAAAAACTGTATTAAAATACCGAATCGTGTTCACAGGCCATAACAAACACAAGGACAAACGTTTCGGGCTTAGCCCATCATCAGTGTCACAACTTCGAAACACGTCATAAGGCGCTAATGTATGGAGCGAGATATGCGTCTTTATTAAATGCGATAAATTAAATGATCTGAGAGAAATAAAACTATTTGAAAGAAAAAGTTATCACACTGATAGCAAAGAAGCATTTCATGAGAAAAAAAAGAATATTTGAGACAAAAAAAAGTTTTGAGAGAAAGTATTTTATCATGATAGAACATAAAAAATATAAATTTGAAATTTTTAAAATTATTTCTGAGAAAAAAATCTCTCAAGAATATGTTTTTTTGCTATTAGTGTGAAAACATTTTCTCTAAAAAAAAAAAAGTGTTTCTATCAAAACGCTTTTCTTTGCTCTCGATGCAATTTCTTGCTCTCGTGTCAGGATTTTGCTTTCTCTGTGAAAATTGTGTCATGCGCGGGCCACGTTCCTATTGGCCAGTCGGGTAAGCATCGTCTTATCTTGGGAATCGAACTGAATCATTACACCGTTGTTTGGTTCACCTAGATAGATGCCTTCTCTGCTTTTAGTTGAGCACGGACACTCTAATGTTTGAGTAAGATGATGACACACAACTCGATGGATAGCTGGCTGAGCAAGTTCACAGCACTGAAGATTAAACATTAAAAAATGAAATGGTACTCTTATTCATGAATGAATGTGTATTATATTATTAGCTTGCTAATCGCTAATTAGCCATCATGCTATAGGTAAACTTGCAAATTCCAAATGAATGTTTTGATTCACTCCTTATTTAGTGAGTAGTGATCTAGTTTCTACCTTTGCACTTGCTAGCCTCAAAGCACCTGAAGAGTAACTGCTTGTTCATCATATACAACCTCCTGTATAGCTTT
The DNA here is from genome assembly GCF_030506205.2 of Paramisgurnus dabryanus. NCBI lineage: Eukaryota > Metazoa > Chordata > Actinopteri > Cypriniformes > Cobitidae > Paramisgurnus > Paramisgurnus dabryanus. The sequence goes on along the minus strand of NC_133337.1, from coordinate 71,294,950 downwards.
CAACCAACGTTAGTGTGCATGGAGGAAGTACACGCCTAGCTGCCGCAGCGCGGGGGGCCACACACGTCGGGGCTACGGTGACCACAGTCCCGATGTCGTACGTGGCAGTGGTGGTATATCATAACTTAAATGTGTTTTTTTGTTTTCATAAAAATATTAACATTGATACCATTATAATAAGATAGCTGCCTGCTATTGAAATCAGTGTGAACAGATGCACTCAGTCTCTCAATATCACAACTATGGTCATATTGAATACACAGCTATGACAATAAATAGGGCAACAAAGTAATAATAATAATAATTTGTTACACTTATTTAGCGCTTTTCTGCAACACTCAAAGCGCTTTACATATAAAAGGGAGAATCTCCTCAACCACCACCACAAAAAATAAGCTTTGGAGGAACTTGTGAGATGTGAACCATATTTTTATTAACTTATTAAATTAACAGATCCATAACTTAGTAATTATAGATTAAACAAATGCTTTGATACTCAAAATAGTATTGGGGAAAAAATACTCGAGTCACACACGCATTTCAGTCAGTTCACATGGTCACACACCACACCTTGTATTTCTCACGCTGAGAAGACTTAACTTTTCCTGCTATATACAATTAATGGACGAAGCGCAGCGCAGGAAGGTTCTCTGTCAAGTTCATAGCTGTCTCGAATTTTTCTTGCGCTCCTCTGATGTCATTCACTTGGACTTGATTTATTCAAAAACTCCCCAACTGCTTTGCAATAAGAAGCTTAAGCTTATCTGAAACTATAAGGAAAATAGACTATAGAGGCTTTCTGAAATGAATGAAAGGACTAGAGATGACTATTGGAGCATGTCAGACATACTTTTTTTATAAGTGTAATTCTTGTCACTTGTCACAATTTAACACATCAATAATGTGTTATGTTTGTAACAACACTGGGTGTGTTAATTTTAACACATTGTTTTGTATTAAACTATTCAACACATTATGTGTTATTTCGTATTGATTTTGAGTTCATGTAAATAAAACACTAGATGTGTTGTCCTTATAACTGTGGATTCACACCAGCCGCGGAAGAGGCGGCAAGCGCGGATGATTTACATGTTAAGTCAATGCAAACACGTGATTAGGCATCCTGTGGCGCGGTACACGCGGTAGCCGCGGCGCGGATGTCGCGGTACGCGCGGAAGGCGCGGGGCGTTCCGCGCGAATTGAGCGTTGCCGCGGGAAACGCGCGAGTTCAAAAATCTGAACTTTGGCGGAATTCCGCGCCGCATTAACCAATCAGGAGCTTGCTGTAGTAGTGACGTGATTACAGGAAGCGAGCGGAGTGGTGTAGTCTCCGCGGAGTCGCAGAAGCCCCTCCCATGACGCGGATTTCCGCGTGAATTTCTCGAATGACTAGAATTTCACGTGCGGCGTTCACGCGAGGATTAAGCGAGTAAACTCAAAATGTTCAAGTGGCAAACTGGACGCGGTTCACGCGTTTTTGCCGCCTCTTCCGCGGCTGGTGTGAACCTACAGTAAGAAAAATGTCTCAATTTAACACATTCGTTTTAAGAGTGTATGTAAAATACGGGACAAATCGCGTCCCGTATTGATTTGATACGCGTCATTTTGCCTGTTAATACGGGACGATTCCGTGTTTCACGGGACGGGTGGCACTGCCACCTGCATTGCATACAGTTGGTTGAAAGTTATACAGGAGGTTGTATATGATGAACAAGCAGTTACTCTTCAGGTGCTTTGAGGCTAGCAAGTGCAAAGGTAGAAACTAGATCACTACTCACTAAATAAGGAGTGAATCAAAACATTCATTTGGAATTTGCAAGTTTACCTATAGCATGATGGCTAATTAGCGATTAGCAAGCTAATAAAATAATACACATTCATTCATGAATAAGAGTACCATTTCATTTTTTAATGTTTAATCTTCAGTGCTGTGAACTTGCTCAGCCAGCTATCCATCGAGTTGTGTGTCATCATCTTACTCAAACATTAGAGTGTCCGTGCTCAACTAAAAGCAGAGACGGCATCTATCTAGGTGAACCGAACAACGGTGTAATGATTCAGTTCGATTCCCAAGATAAGACGATGCTTACCCGACTGGCCAATAGGAACGTGGCCCCGCCCATGACACAATTTTCACAGAGAAAGCAAAATCCTGACACGAGAGCAAGAAATTGCATCGAGAGCAAAGAAAAGCGTTTTGATAGAAACACTTTTTTTTTTAGAGAAAATGTTTTCACACTAATAGCAAAAAACATATTCTTGAGAGATTTTTTTCTCAGAAATAATTTTAAAAATTTCAAATTTGTATTTTTTATGTTCTATCATGATAAAATACTTTCTCTCAAAACTTTTTTTTTGTCTCAAATATTATTATTTTTTGCTATTGGTATGAAAACTTTTTCTCTCAAATATTCTTTTTTTCTCATGAAATGCTTCTTTGCTATCAGTGTGATAACTTTTTCTTTCAAATAGTTTTATTTCTCTCAGATCATTTAATTTATCGCATTTAATAAAGACGCATATCTCGCTCCATACTAATGCCTCTTATAGGTTCCTACACCAATCACTCCGTATGTGAAAAAGGATACACCCATGATCATTACTGGCAATCAACCATTGGCTATAGTCGTGAATATATAAAGTAAGCTTGTCCAATAGAACATCCACCCCACATTGCCACCCCTCGTAGTTCTCATGCCACCCCATAAATAATTTTCTAGATCCGCCCCTGAGACAGGAGCTGGAGGGTAGAACGACCGAACGTAAGCTCCGCAACACGCTCTACCGAAGCTCCCGCACACGGTCTTCTCTCGTGCTTTATCCCGTTCTCACTCATTAGTTGCAGGTGCTTCCAATCACGCGACGCTGACAGAGATAATAAGAAAACAAGGGAGGGGAGAGAAACACATCTAGAACAAGGCAATTTTTACAAACAAATCACATATCTCAACTTTAAGTCCCAGGATGTAACACCCCCACCGTTACTTACAAAACCTAATTCTAATAAATTAAGTTTTGTTACACCACATATAACTAGGGATGCTCCGATCGATCGGCCGCCGATCGGTATCGGCTGATAACGTCATTAAATGACTCGATCGGTCCTCGCTAAATTTGCCGATCTCATAAACCGATCTTTCTGTTTACCTTTGTCAACATAGGGCTCCTGAATGCGGCTGCAGTTAGAGACCATTTTTACGCAATGTGAGCATTTTTATAACCCATCGCTCGTGTGTGACATGAAGATTTGCATTTCTCTCTTTGCGCTTGCAGAGATAAGTGTATTTTCTATGAGGACGCGATCTGATCAACAGCGCGACGCGTCTTCACATTCCCATCAAACAGCGTATACAACACACATCTATCGCGGATAATTGCATCCTCATGCCAAAAGTTTATTATTTGCATGCGTTTTAAAGTTTGAGCGTTTAAACTTTCATTTTCCTCACAGCTGCTCTTGTCCATGTACATCCGGCGCATGCACACACAGAAGCCTCAGTCATCAGTGCACGTGAACAGAGTGATCTCTCTCACGTCTTAAAGCTACAGTATCCTAATTCATCTCTCAATAAAATCACTTTCTGCTCTTCACTAAAGAACTGTTATACTTCATACGAATGCGTGTATGTTTAATTCATACAGTTTAGACTTTGAAGTGTTTTATTTTTATCACTTTTAACTGACATAAGACTTTTTAAAGGCATATTCAATTTCTCTTTGCAGAAGAAATATTTGTTGTGCTAATTTTTTGATTCTCTATTAAAACAATAATAAACCTAATAACTGCAAGTAATATAACAAAGGCAACATCTGTGTTATTACTTTATCTAGAAAAAATGTTACCAGTAACAGTCATCAAAAAGCTTGCACATCAGCTTGAAAAATCGGTATCGGCATTGGTATCGGCCGATCACGAAGACAACAAATCGGTGATCGGTATCGGCCTGCAAAAACCCTGATCGGAGCATCCCTACATATAACCTTTAAGTTGCCATTCGGAATTTAATCCGCAGTATGCACTCTGGACAGTTATCTACCCCTTTCTTATGCCGTATGTCCAAATTAAACTCTTGCAAAAAAAGTGCCCATCTCATCAGACGCTGAAAAGAGTTTGACATCCGCGACAAAAATATCAGTGTGTTATTGGCAGTATACACTACAATTGGTTCCCCAGAATTTAGGTATACTTCAAAATGTTTAATGCCCAACAGCAATGCTAAAGCTTCTTTTTCAATGGTACTATAATTTTGCTGACATTTTGAAAACCTTTTAGAGAAGTAACTGACAATGCCAGCAGCATCAGCTTGCATCAGCACCACGAGCACTTGCAAACTAAAAGGCACATCAAAATTTGGAGCAGACAAGACTGGAGCATTACATAACAGGTCCTTAGCAGAGCAAAATGCGGATTCACACTCATCGTCCCACAAAAATTTTACAAAACCCTCTGTAATATCCTGTCATTCCCAGAAAACGTCGTAATTCACGTTTATTATCAGGGGTAGGAAATTCAGCAATGGCTTCAACCTTAGTGCTTACAGACTTCACCTGGCCCTGCCGGACCAGTTTCCCAAGATATGTCACCATTGCTTCAGCAAACTCACATTTACTGAGATTTAAAGGGGACATTCCACAAGACATTTTTAAGATATTAAATAAATCTTTGATGTCCCCAGAGTACATATGTGAAGTTTTAGCTCAAAATACCATATAGGTAATTTATTGTGGCATGTTAAAATAGGCACTTTATGGGTCTGAGCAAAAATTCACAGTTTTTGTGTGTATCCCTTTAAATCCAAATGAGCTGCTCAGGTGGGCGGAGTCTCAAGCACTGCACTCTGTAGACAAGGTATTGCTTTCTCTCACGAAAGAAGTTAGTAAGAGATATTCAGCATTATATATTTGAACAAGTTTAAAAAGTGAATCATCTGTTTTATGCATACTAAATACATGTTTATCAGCAGATGGGGAACATTGTGGAATAAAAATAAAGACTTTAAGGTCTCATTCTGCCAGTGTTTTAAACAGGCACAATGATTTTCAGCATGTTACAATAAAATCCACTTCCACAAGCACTCAAAAGTTTACTTTTTGACCAAACCACACGAGCACAATTAAATGATCTATAATAAAACAACACGTTTAATGCTTAAACTTTAGAGAAACAGATCAAATGACATGTTTAAGTTTATTGTGTACATATATTGAACACATTTGCGTTTCTTGTAACTATTTATTCTTATTGTGTATGATAGTGAATACGCGTTGTTCTCTCACTCTGTCTTGTGCAGTGCATTAATCCTCGTGTTCATTCATATAAACTTTAGAGAAACATTAAACAACATACTTGAAAGCGAACCTTCTTGTTGCTCTCTCTCTCTCTCTCTCGTTCGTTCGCTCACTCGCTCTCTCTCACTCACTCGCTCTCTCTCTTGCACCGAGGTTAAGTTAATCCTTTAGAACATTAATTTAATCTTTAGTAAGATTATTAAAACTTAGTTATAAGATTGTAGGCTCCTGTTTGTGTTTGAGGGAATACAAACGCGTCGTGCTGTCAGTCATTCTTTCTCTCTGTCTATCGCACTCGTGAGGCCGTTCATGGTTGAATATCGCAGTTGAAGGGGCGGTATCATTATAATAAGATCCCCTACCTACGTCATGGGGGGAGCAAAATCCGAATGACCTATATTTGCACATGCTTGCAGAGAGAGCCTTACCAAAACAAAGTTACAGGGTTTCTATTTTTCATGTTTTCTGGGTTGTAGAAGCACTGGGGACCCGATTATAGCACTTAAACATGGAAAAAGTCTGAAAAAAGGAGTAAACTGCGCTTCTGTGATCCAAGAAAATCCGGTGCGACCAGAGAAGGACGGAACAATATACAACAAAGAGATCGCCGGTGCAGCACAGATGTCTGTTTAAAATTATTTTAATAAAGATGCACAACAGTGACTAACGTTTCGATGTACAATTACATCTTCATCAGAGTCCTGGGAAAAGACGGGCAATAGTGCCCTTATTAGTAATCATTAACAGGTGCATAAAGGGGGCGTGAACCCTCCACAATCACTTATCTAAACCCAGGTGTCACATTTACAAATAAATCATTAGCGAGCAAATGTCCGGACAAATAAACATATACACAATATATTCACACCACAAAAAAAATATATATCTAAATATATCTTACATGCTCTATTTAAATAGTTAAAGAAAGCATGTAAGACTCAATTTTTCATTTAAACCAAAAGGTTCCAAAGTGTTCAATGTGTGTATCCAAAATGCTTCCCTACAAAGGAGTTTTTTAAGAATATCTCCACCTCTGGATGGGGGTGTAATTTTTTTTTCTATTCCCCAAAACTTCAGTGATGCAGGTGAACCATGATTTGCCTGCATATAATGTCTCGCCATGGCATATGTTAAGTTCTTGGTACGAATTGCTGTTTTATGTTCAGCTATCCTAAGTTTAAGTTGACATTTTGTTTGACCTATATAAACTAGTCCACAGGGGCATTTAAGAAGGTATACTACATGTGTACTATTGCAATTAATAAATGAAGAAATTGGATACTTCTTACCCATGCGAGGATGTAGAAAATCTTTCGCATTGGTCGAATTGGAACATTGCGCACAGTTACCACATTTGTAGAAACCCAGAGGTGGTGTAGGGAGCCAGGTTGTCATTTTTGGAGTAGTCATATCAGAGTGAACCAAACTGTAACAGTGCACTTTCATCAGTACAAATTAAATTGCATTATCTTTTGAAGTTAAATGGCTCAGTTAAACGATGGATATTTTTGACAAACGCTGCCACAACAAAGATGGCGTCCATGCTGGTCCGTTCTGGAAAGCCGGATGCACAATGACGTAGGCGCTAGAGACGCTGAAAAGAGCAATGGCGGAGATACGACAGGAGATCAGTTCACCGGGAGTCTTGCCTCTATCAACACCGTGTTTATTTTGTTGTCGCAACGGAAAGTGTGTTACGTCGGCGAACAGAGATTTACTGTATCTAATTAAATCACTGGAGGATGAAGTATGCCGTTGTTGCTGTTTTCATCGAAGTGTTTGCATCATGGAGCAAATGAAAATAAACACGGACGCTATTCGTTGATTATGGGAATGATCGTGAGTAACTGAAAATCCTGAATGTCCAATTAAACTGGCTTTGACTGAGTCTGTTACTCCTCCTTAATACCAAGGAACAATGAATTGAGTTACTTTGATGAATTAGTGCCTTGACTTTCCCCTATATTCTTACATGAACAATCATTTAAATTTCAGAACTATTTAAACTATAGTGAGGGTTATGAAATGAATACTTTTCTTTCTGTCAAATGATATTGTTTATACTGGTGTGTGTTGCTAACTAATTGTATTGAGTGTGGTGATGAAACTGTTATATGGACTACACTGAATATATGCATATTGGTGAAATGTGATTGAAAGTGTTGCACTGTTATATTGAATACACTGAATAGCTGCATTATTGTGTAAAGTTGGGTTTCTTCATATTTTGGTTTACTCTTAAAGATTACGGGTACATGAGATGATTACTAATTATTAATTTAGATACATGTGTCCTTTGATCACTCCCCTTCTACTGGACTAACAATCCTTAAAATATTTGGCAGAGTAATTATATCTGCCTGGCACCCCAGCATAACTTTAGAAGGGAAAGTGTTACATAAAAATGGCACCCCAGATGGGACCAAATGAAGAGTAAACTGTGTTTTGGAGAAATACCACTTACTGGAAAAGTTAATTCAACCAATGTTGGAACATGGAAGCTTTTCATAATGACTCAGTTAATGATTGGTTTGATATGAATGATCAAGTAAAAGGAAACAAAGTAGTTACTGTGGAGGAACAAATAACCAATAAAATGGAAGTCCCTTCAACAGAACTTGTTATGGCTATTAATGAGGTTAAAAGTCCTCCTGTTGCAAATCCAGTGATTACAAGTTCTATGGCAACCACACATTATTCTTTATTGGATATGGAGTTGACAGAAGATGCAAATTTAATACCTCCACTGCCACCTTCTTCAACAATGTTATTTGACAATGTCTCTGGAGCTATGGAAAATTTAACTTTGCATCAATCAGTGGCTAAGCTTGGAGCACAGCAACAAGGTCTGATGGAATTGATTAAGAGTCAAACAGAAGAATTGAAACAGGCTTTAACTCAACATGTGGATCACGTTTGCACTCAACAAGGAACAGAATTCAAACAATTCACAGAGCAACAGTGCGATTACATTCGCAATGAATTTCATCAGCTTTTGAACTGGCGACTAAAACATCATCACACAGAGGTTCTGAAGGATTTTAATAGTGTGTTGACTCCTATGGGGGCATCAATGGATCTTATTCAAACAAATGTACAACAGTGCTTACAGCAGGTTGCAACCTTAATTCAGGAAACGGGCTCTAAAGGTCCATTACAGACTGAACTTCATCAGTGCACTCAGCGTGTAGATCAGCTGGCTCTGGACATTGAGAAAGTTAAGACTTTATCGAGCACCGCTGTGGCCAGCATCTCAGTTCAGACTAATACATCTCCTCCTTATGGAACAGAAACTCCAGTTCCAAGTCCAGTTGTGACTTCCCGGTTGCAACGTATTCATTCTGTAGTTCAACAAGATTTTCAGACTCCCAATGACTCTGTGAGCTCGGGTGAAGTAAGAAGTAAATATCTGGGTTCAAATCCAATTAAAATTCAGTTTCCCTGTTTTGGACGTAGAGAAGATAATCCAGATCCTGTTTTCTTCCTTGAGAAATGTCAAGATTTTTTGGCGGTATATCCACTTTCTGAAGATGAGTTGCTAGCTACTTTGAGAAATGTACGGCATGGTACGGCTAGAGATTGGTGGGATGTGGCTCGTTACGAGACTTTCACTTGGGGGGATTTTGAGCACAAATTTTTAGATGCCTTCTTATCGGAGGATTATGATGACGAGCTTGCAGAAAGGGTACGTACACGTGTTCAGAAAGAAGGTGAAAGTATTCGTGATTTCACTTATATGTATCGTGCCCTCTGTAAACGTTGGAAGCCTGAAATTGAAGAAAATGAGGTGATTAAAATGATTTTAAAGAACATTAACCCCCAGTTGGCTAGCCAGCTTCGGAGCAATGGAGTGACGACTGTTGATGGCTTAGTACGTTTGGGACAACAGTTGGAAAAGGACAGAGAAAATCAACAAATGTATGAACAAAGAAACCAACTATACCAAGGCTTCAGAGGGGAAACAATGAGTGCTCCCCTTCCTGTAAAAAATGCTGGTTCATTGCAAATAACTCAAAATCAACCTAAAGTTCCATCTTACTTCTGTTGGCGTTGTAAGGGTTCTCATCCGCCTTCTCAGTGTCCTCATGAAGGTAGTGGAAAACATAAGAACAAGAAGTATACTCCCCCTTCATCTTCATTACAACATTCCACTTTAAATTCTACTCCAAAAGGACCTACTGTTAGTACTGTTACTCATACTGAGTCTACCTGTTTTTCTGCCAAACCCTTTCTTACAACACTTCTTCAACAATTAAGTGTACCAGTTACTATTGGCTGTTGGAATGTAATGCATTAGTAGATACAGGCTCTTCGTACACCTTGATTAATGAAAATTTGTGGTTAAGTCTGTGTAATCACAATCAGGAATTAAAGCCATGGACTGCCGGCCCTATTTATTTGGCAGATGGAGGCGCTCGTAAGCCGCTTGGGTGGAGTGAAATAAACATAACCTTGCATACTTCCACTATCACTTTACCTGTAACAGTATTGGCACCAGAAATGCTGGCTTTCCCTGCTGTATTAGGGTTGGATTATCTGTTTTTCAGTGGTCTTCAATTGGATGTTCGGAATAAGGCCTATTGGTTCCACGCTGATGAAAAATATTATTTCCAGAAGGAAAGTGTTCATTTGCCTCAGGGGAGTGCTCCATTAGCTGTGGTCCTATTTTCTGCTCTGGCCCCATGTGCTATGGATGATGAACCTGATTTTCTGCAGGCTGCTTGTCAAAACGTCTGTTTAGATGAGGAAGGTAGGAGATCTCTTTTGAGACAACTTACACAGAATGCTGATGTCTGTACTACTGATTTGGGACAAACTAATGTTCTAACGCATAAGATTTATCTAACACAAGAATTGCCCATTAAACAAAAACCTTACAGAGTTTCTCCTGCTAAATTGCAAGTACAAAAGAAACTCATTGAGGAAATGCTGGCTGCGGACATTATAGAACCTTCTTCTTCTCCCTGGGCTTCGCCAGTGGTATTAATTCCTAAGAAAACAGGTGGTTTTCGTTTTTGCGTGGACTACCGCAAGCTTAATGCTGTAACCCACTCTGATGCATATCCTATACCTACAGTTCAGGAGATTCTGGAATCTTTAAGTGGTGCCACAGTGTTTTCCACTTTGGATTTAAATAGTGGGTATTGGCAGGTCCAGATGGACAAAGAAAGCCAAGAGAAGACTGCTTTCATTTGTAAACAAGGGCTTTTCCATTTTAAGGTCATGGCTTTTGGCCTTAAAAATGCACCATCCACGTTCCAACGACTCATGGAGAGAGTCTTGGGAGAATTGAATGGGAAAAGTTGCTTTGTTTACTTGGATGATATTATCATTTATTCTTCATCTTGGCAACAGCATTTCCAGGATATTCAAGCAGTTCTGAATAAATTGCGAGAAGCCAATCTCACTGTAAATATGAAGAAAACTCATTTCTTCAGTACTTCCTTGAAGTTTCTTGGCCATGTGGTGTCAGCAGAAGGAATTGAAGTGGATCCCGAAAAAACCCGAGCTGTTCAGGACTTCCCCGAACCAAGAAGTATTAAGGAAGTTCAGAGATTTTTAGGGATGGCTGGGTGGTACCACCGATTTGTGCCCCATTTCTCCCAGTTGGCTGAGCCTCTGAATGCCTTGAAAAGAAAAGGTGCCAAATTCAAATGGACTTCACAGTGTCAGTCTTCATTTGAAGAGTTGAAACGACTTCTAACAACGTCCCCTGTACTCGGACACCCCAATTTCAACCTGCCTTTTGTGGTATATACAGATGCAAGCGAGGTGGGATTGGGAGCTGTCCTGGTACAACAAACAGGATTGGGAACGGAAGAAGTTTTGTCTTTCGCTAGCCGCACTCTAAATCCAGCAGAGAGAAATTACTCTACTACTGAGCAGGAATGCTTAGCAGTCGTGTGGGCCTTGGAAAAGTGGAGGTATTATTTGGAGGGTAGATTCTTTACTGTGGTTACAGACCATTCCTCCTTGGTTTGGGTTTTTAAGACAACAAAACCTAATACCCGACTCATTCGATGGGCCTTACGGCTTCAAGAATTTACTTTCACTGTGGAGTACAGGAAAGGAAAGTACAACACTGTTCCTGATGCACTATCTAGAGCACCTGTGGATGATTCCTATAATCCTGTCTTCACTTGTTCCACTCTGGTATCTGAAATTCGAGAAACACAAAATGAGTTGCCTTTCACTGATCATTTTATGTGGAAATCTCAGCAAGAGGATTCAGAGATCAAGACTTACTATCAGAAGATAGTAGAGACAGGGGAAATTATCATTAATCCAATGACAAAATTTACCATTCTGGAGGACAAAGTATTCAGAGTTGTGCAGACTGCTCATAAAACTCTCTATCAAGTGTATGTACCAAAGAATCTTCGACAGCCATTCCTTCAAGCTTTCCATGAAGATCCTTTGGCTGGGCACTTTGGACGGTTTAAAACCACCAAGAGAGTACAAGCTTTGGCTTATTGGCCTAATCTCAGCTATGATGTAAAAGAGTTCATACAGCATTGTCAGACGTGTCAGCGTTATAAGCCTGAGAATCGGCGACCATCTGGAAAACTGCAGTAAACAGTAGTTCAACAACCATGGGAGATGTTAGGAGTGGATCTAATGGGTCCTTTTCCACGAAGCTCCTCTGGAAATGTATATCTGTTAGTCTTTGTTGACTACTATTCGCGTTGGGTTGAATTATTTGGATTGAGAAAAGCCACCGCTGAAACCATCTCCAAGGTAATGATCAATGAAGTGTTCACCAGATGGGGTGTTCCCAATTATCTTCTTTCAGATCGTGGTCCACAGTTTGTCTCTTCAGTGTTACAAGAAGTATGTCAGGAATGGGGTGTTATTCAGAGATTGACAACAGCATATCACCCCCAGACAAATTTAACTGAGAGGATTAACAGGACGCTCAAGACCTTGATGGCTTCGTATGTTGAGGAGCAACACAAACAGTGGGACAACCATCTGACAGAGTTCCGATTTGCTCTAAATTCGGCTGTGCATGAGTCTACTGGGACAACTCCTGCAGAAGTAAATCTTGGTCGGCCACTAAGAGGGCTGATGGAAGTGCTGTTGAATCCTAGAGATATTTCTCCGGATGATCTTTGTTATGACAAAACAGCTGAATTAAAGCAAATGAAGGCATATGTAGAACAAAAGCTCAAGACCGCACGTCAAAGACAAAAAAGAAATTATGATAAACATCGAAGAGATGTACAATATGGGAACAAAGATAGAGTCTGGTTGCATTCCAATCCTTACTCCAAAGCAGCGAAGGCATTCTCAGCAAAATTGGCTCCTAGGTGGCAAGGGCCATATCGTGTAGTACAACAAGTAGGACCTCTCAATTATAAAATCGTAATGGAGAAAACGGGAGAAGATCTGAGAGTGGCTCATGTGTCCAGACTTAAACCTTGTTATCCCTCGAAGGAGGAACTTGAACAACAACAGCACCGGAAAATACTTGAACTCTTCAATGAAGAGAGTGATACTGAGGAGTTTTTTGGATTTGAAGATACAACCTTAGAGAAAGAAAAGAAAGAAAAAGAAGAAGAATGTTTGTGAATTTAGGAAGCAACAATTACGCCTCCCATGGTGGCTTTTCTGAAGGGGAAGGGAGTGTAACAGTGCACTTTCATCAGTACAAATTAAATTGCATTATCTTTTGAAGTTAAATGGCTCAGTTAAACGATGGATATTTTTGACAAACGCTGCCACAACAAAGATGGCGTCCATGCTGGTCCGTTCTGGAAAGCCGGATGCACAATGACGTAGGCGCTAGAGACGCTGAAAAGAGCAATGGCGGAGATACGACAGGAGATCAGTTCACCGGGAGTCTTGCCTCTATCAACACCGTGTTTATTTTGTTGTCGCGACGGAAAGTGTGTTACGTCGGCGAACAGAGATTTACTGTATCTAATTAAATCACTGGAGTTTGAAGTATGCCGTTGTTGCTGTTTTCATCGAAGTGTTTGCATCATGGAGCAAATGAAAATAAACACGGACGCTATTCGTTGATTATGGGAATGATCGTGAGTAACTGAAAATCCTGAATGTCCAATTAAACTGGCTTTGACTGAGTCTGTTACTCCTCCTTAATACCAAGGAACAATGAATTGAGTTACTTTGATGAATTAGTGCCTTGACTTTCCCCTATATTCTTACATGAACAATCATTTAAATTTCAGAACTATTTAAACTATGGTGAGGGTTATGAATGAATGTGTTGCTAACTAATTGTATTGAGTGTGGTGATGAAACTGTTATATGGACTACACTGAATATATGCATATTGGTGAAATGTGATTGAAAGTGTTGCACTGTTATATTGAATACACTGAATAGCTGCATTATTGTGTAAAGTTGGGTTTCTTCATATTTTGGTTTACTCTTAAAGATTACGGGTACATGAGATGATTACTAATTATTAATTTAGATACATGTGTCCTTTGATCACTCCCCTTCTACTGGACTAACAATCCTTAAAATATTTGGCAGAGTAATTATATCTGCCTGGCACCCCAGCATAACTTTAGAAGGGAAAGTGTTACAAAACGATCACGAATATTGCGTGTGCGTCTAAAAATAAATCTGGGCGGTTCAGCGCAAATATCTTTGAGAGTCGGGTCACTATTGAGAACATGCCAATGTTTACGGATAATATTTTTTATTCTACCTGCTGCTGGAGTGTAGCTAGTAGAAAAAAATAATTTAGATGCGTGTTTGCCTTAGGTTTTTTCGTTAACAATGAGGGGCGATCTGCATTCAGAGCCCTATCCCACGCTTTAGTAATGTCAGATTTCTCATAACCGCGTTGTTCAAACCGACATGCTAGATCAGCTGCTTTTGACATAAATTCATTTATAGTGCTACAGTTTCTTCTGACTCGCAAAAACTGACCGACTGGTATATTACGGATCAGGTGAGGCGAGTGATTACTGTCAGCTCTTAACAGGGTATTCCTGCTGAGAGGTTTACGATAGATAGTGGATTGTAAATTATTATTTACATCCTTAGAAATAGTCAGGTCTAAAAAAATCAATGGATTGCTTGTTAAATTCCATGGTAAAAGACAAATATTCTGTGGTTGAATTAATAAAAGTCAAAAACTGATTTAACTCAATAAGTGTACCTTTCCATATTAATAGGACATCGTCTATGTATCGGCGCCAGAGTGATATTTTAGAATAGAACGGGTTATTTTCGGTGTTTTGTATAAATTTTTCTTCCCAGAAACCCATCACCAGACAAGCATATGAGGGTGCAAACGAAGACCCCATCGCAGTCCCCTGAAGTTGTAGATAAAATTTGTCGTAATATTTGAAAAAATTCTTAGATAGAATGATCTCGACGAGATTTACAAGAAACTCAGAAGGTAGATGGTAATGTAGCTAAAATAGTCGAGTTTGACAGTCGTCCTAAGACACCTGGATCATCCTTGTCAAACATACTATCCTCTTCAGTCACATCACTGGCAGACAGATGTCGTGTTTGCCTTAGGTTTTTTCGTTAACAATGAGGGGCGATCTGCATTCAGAGCCCTATCCCACGCTTTAGTAATGTCAGATTTCTCATAACCGCGTTGTTCAAACCGACATGCTAGATCAGCTGCTTTTGACATAAATTCATTTATAGTGCTACAGTTTCTTCTGACTCGCAAAAACTGACCGACTGGTATATTACAGATTAGGTGAGGCGAGTGATTACTGTCAGCTCTTAACAGGGTATTCCTGCTGAGAGGTTTACGATAGATAGTGGATTGTAAATTATTATTTACATCCTTAGAAATAGTCAGGTCTAAAAAATCAATGGATTGCTTGTTAAATTCCATGGTAAAAGACAAATATTCTGTGGTGGAATTAATATAAGTCAAAAACTGATTTAACTCAATAAGTGTACCTTTCCATATTAATAGGACATCGTCTATGTATCCGCGCCAGAGTGATATTTTAGAATAGAACGGGTTATTTTCGGTGTTTTGTATAAATTTTTCTTCCCAGAAACCCATCACCAGACAAGCATATGAGGGTGCAAACGAAGACCCCATCGCAGTCCCCTGAAGTTGTAGATAAAATTTGTCGTAATATTTGAAAAAATTCTTAGATAGAATGATCTCGACGAGATTTACAAGAAACTTCGAAGGGGGCAAGACGTCATTAGGGCGTTTGGTGAGATAGTACGATATGACTTGTAGACCTATGTGGTGCGGTATACATGTATACAGACTTTGCACATCCAATGACACAAGAAAATCATTGCTTTCACATTTCAAGTTACTAATCAAATTTAAAACATCAGTTGTATCCCCAAGGTATGATGGTAGACTATAAACAAATGGTCTTAGAAAAAAATCTACAAATTGAGAAAGGGGCTCAGTAAGACTTCCTATGCTGGATACAATAGGGCGTAGAGGAGGATCATCAAGACGTTTGTGAATTTTAGGTAAACCATAAAAAGTTTTGGGGAATAGAAAAAATTACACCCCCATCCAGAGGTGGAGATATTCTTAAAAAACTCCTTTGTAGGGAAGCATTTTGGATACACACATTGAACACTTTGGAACCTTTTGGTTTAAATGAAGAATTGAGTCTTACATGCTTTCTTTAACTATTTAAATAGAGCATGTAAGATATATTTAGATATATATATATATTTTTTTTTTTTTGTGGTGTGAATATATTGTGTATATGTTTATTTGTCCGGACATTTGCTCGCTAATGATTTATTTGTAAATGTGACACCTGGGTTTAGATAAGTGATTGTGGAGGGTTCACGCCCCCTTTATGCACCTGTTAATGATTACTAATAAGGGCACTATTGCTCGTCTTTTCCCAGGACTCTGATGAAGATGTAATTGTACATCGAAACGTTAGTCACTGTTGTGCATCTTTATTAAAATAATTTTAAACAGACATCTGTGCAGCACCGGCGATTTCTTTGTTGTATATGGAAAAAGTCTGATTTTCATGGAATGTCCACTTTAATGTCAAAGAGGCAGCAGCCAAACGTTTAAAAACTACCTCAAGTGTCTGTAAATGATCTTCCCACGTCATGGAAAAAACACGACATCATCGAGTAACACTTCGCAATTTTGTACACCGGACAACACAGTCTGCATTAATCTTTGGAATGTGGCAGGTGCATTGCGCATTCCAAAAGCCATCACAGAATATTGCATAAATGCATCATGTGTAACAAAGGCGGAAACCTCGGAAGCGCATGGTGTCAAAGCAGGGAACTACACTAACCTTTTCCACTGGTGGCACTTGCGCTACCAACTTTTTCAGTTACTGGCGCAAAATATGATTTGGTCGCACATATTTTTTTCAAGTTATATTAAGGCGCTCTGGATAATTATGAACAATAATGAAACTGTATTGCATACAGATATGCTTTTTATTTTACTTGCCATCTTTTAAACCACATGCCGCCTTGTTTTCTTAAACGTTGCAGTGTTTCCCACAGATCTGAAATGTACTTGGTGGTGGTAGCCGGTGAAAATGGCAATTATTACCCCCTGACAAATAATGGTCTACTATACATGTGACGTAGAACTAATAATGTGTGACACAACACAATACTTTGATTCATTGAAAATTAATATAAATTTCACATTATATTTCATCAATCTAACCACCCCAAACTTTCTTTGCCATTAACAAAGCTGACACTTTTTGTCAAAGCACCACGAAAATACTTACTGTTTTTGCACTGATATATGAAGCAATTAGACCCCTTTTATCAAACTCAATATAATACAATACTATGTATAGTATATTAATAGACAGTGCAGGTCTATAGATTATAATTGTGACTGATGTTATGACTGATGTTATAATGGTAATAATTTCTATTAGATTTTTACTGCTACTGCTTTTGCTCTATCTTTCTATTTCTCTCTTGCCGATTTAAAAAGCTTAATCCACTCATTTTTTCAGATTTAAAAGTCTACTTGCTGTCCCGGTGACAAACTTTACATTGCTTTGCTCGTTCAGTGCAATTGGCTTGACATTAGCATTGCTTTTTGCTACAATCTCTGTCCAAACTTAATATGGATATGGTTTTAGAAAAGATATGGTTTATTATTAATAAGATCATTAAAAAAATGTGAGAAAGCAAATGCAGCGCGTGGTCGTAACAAGAACCATCGCCATAGAAACCGAAGGCACGCTGAATCTGCACTCGAGCTTTAGCGCGGTAGCGCTCATGGCCGTTTTCCGATCGACTCGGGTTATAAACACAACATTAATCAGACTTGGGACCCAAAGTGATTAAACTAGGACCTAACCGGACCCGACAGACCATTTAAAATATAAACCCGGAACCATACGGGTCCCGCGTCCTCAGTGAAGAAAGACCTCTGCTCAAGTTCAGAAACATGGAAGACACTGCGCTTGCGTCGCGTCACACCTAATTCATTGAGAAACAGCTGAGCACGCAAACGCACACTGATAGGGAGAGACACGACGTGCTTTCACGCAAAATGAAGCCAACGTGTCGATGGCTCAGAGCATGTTATAAAACGTATTCTTAAAATCCACATTTCTGTTTTAATAAATGCTCAAAGTAAATCATAGAATATTGTCCAAAACATTAGGTAGCACATTTGGGACCCATTAAAAATTAGGGTCGCAACGGCAGTTCAAAAGGTCGCATATGTGACCATTTTGGTCGCAATGTACCTCCCTGTGTCAAAGGCACCTGCCAATAACTTTTTAAGAGGTCAAGTTTGGTAACATAACGGGAAGAACCAACCCGATCAATGCTATCGTCTATTCTGGGAAGGGGGAAAGAGTCAGCTTGCGTCACACTATTCACTTCGAAAATCGGTACAAAACCAAAAGGAACCATCAGATTTGGGAACAAGTATGCAGGGAGAACTCCATGGGCTCTGGCTTGCCACAGCAAAACCATTACGCACCAAATACTCAACTTCATCTTGCAAGGCTTGACGTTTATGGGGGTTAACCCTATAAGCATGTTGTTTAATAGGTCAATTTGGACCCACATCAATATCATGCATGTTGGTTTGTGAAGGAACATCATTAAAAAGTTAAAAAAATTATTAATCAACTCAATGATATCATGTTGCTGTTGTTCCGACAAACAGGGAAAGATAAGATGGTAATGTACCTAAAATAGTCGAGTTTGACAGTCGTCCTAAGACACCTGGATCATCCTTGTCAAACATACTATCCTCTTCAGTCACATCACTGGCAGACAGACCAACATTTTGCACGACCGACACACATTTAACTGCAGAGTTTACCCCAGGCTCTCCCTGAGCAACATACGCTTTGAGCATGTTAATATGACAAACTCTGCTTTTATTACATCGATCAGGAGTCAGGACCATGTAATTCGTATCACTCAGTTTCCGTTCTATCTGGTAAGGACCAGAAAATCGAGCATGCATGGGTGAATTAGGTACAGACAGCAAAACAAGCACTGAATCCCCATGTTGGAAACTGCGAGCAACACTCTTTTTGTCATAACGCGCCTTCATTTTAGACATTTTAGACCTTCATTGAGTGTTGCTAAGATGCTGTATAACAATTTCCCATGCTTTATGAAGATGCTCATGAAACTTACTTACGTACTCCAGAACTGGTGTACGGTGAATATTTTTAGAAAGGAATTGTTCACTGAGTAACTTAAGCGGACCCCGAACTGCGTGCCCTAACACTAGTTCGGCAGGACTGAAACCTAATGACTCCTGCATTGTACTCCACACAGCCAACATTAACAAAGGAAAGCCATCCAACCACTCTCTACCAGTTTCCACACAGTATGTTCGTAACATTGATTTTAAAGGAACACTATGTAGTTTTTTTACCTTAAGTTAGGTGTCCCGTATACGGGACGGTGACGCTTAAGAGATTAAATAATGTCTCTAAAATTATTTCAGTGATAGAACAACTTTAAACTGGACAAATTGTACTGTTGCTGCAACCTGAGTAGGGCTGTCACTTTTGTGAAAAAAATCATTTTCGATTTTTAATATATAAGTGTTCATTGAATCGATTGTAAAATCGATTTTCCATGTAAAAGACGTTTCCATTTTCAACGCCAAATAACAGACAAATGTAAAGAGAGCACCTGAAACGTCAGCAATATTTCTTATTCATTAAGTTTCGTGCAGAATAAAAAACAGCAACAGTAGTGCAACATTCTTTAAAAAAATATGCACAGTGGACTGCTGCCATAAATGAAAAACATTACTGCAGGCTTCAACCGGCTGCTTTTATGATTTAGGCAATTCAAAAATTATATTAAATAATGATTCGATCCATTTCAAACAACTGTTCAAAAATGAAACTTTAAATAGACTTACTTGAAGTTGAGAACATGCGGTGTATGTTTTTATTAAACGTAACCGACACTTAGGCGGCACTAGGCAGGCATAATGAAATGCGCAAAAAGGCTAGGGCCATTACAAATTATTGGTCAGGAAAACAAGTCGATCAACATTTTAGTGGTCAAGAGCAGAGCCCTTTTCATTCACTATATGTCCATCTGTTGAGAAGACGCACTCCGACCGCACTGATGTCCCAGGGAAACTCGGGTACTTCGTTGCCAGCTGCGTATTTCGTACTGCCAATCTTCCATCACAAAAGCAGGTCGCTGTCAGCTCGCAAGAGTGGCTCCATCATAACTCATCATCTCCTGTAAGGTCACAATTTCGACGCTATCTCGTGTTGCACAGGTTTATTGACGTTGTCCTCCATTTTCTTTGCAAAACACTAGATGCAGCGATTGAAAGCGTGAAACTATAGGTGCGTAAAATTGCTTGGTATTTTCTGTCTAGCTTTCGCACACCTACTGCACTTTCGGAATTCTTTATTTTCTTTTTCTGCTTGTTTGTGAGTTTTGTTACATCTATATTTTTAACTGTTTAATTCTTTTAAAATTAATAGTGTACATATTTGGTTAAAATCGATTGCCTATTTTCGTTTTCGAAACTTTTTTTGGTTGGTCCGATCGATTGTGCAATCGATTTTCGAACGAAAAGTGACAGCCCTAAACCTGAGCAGCCTCCTAGCTGCTACAAGCACACTCTGAAAGTGGCGGTGGAGGGTAGGAAACACAGCCCCGCCCCTCCCCTGCCTGCAGCAGAGTGTCTGATACCAGGCAATGTTGCACTTTTCAACCACATGGGGGAGCTGTAAGTCATTTTTACATGGAAACTACATAATGTTGCTTTAAAGTCTGGTGGAAACGCTCGAGCGCCCCCTGTGACTCGAGGTGGTACGCACTTGACATTTGATGTTCAACTTGCAACTCTTTCGCTAACTGCTCAAACAAATGTGATGTAAAGTTTGTTCCAAGATCTGTTTGAATTACTTTAGGTAACCCGAACATTGAACAAAACTTAACCAACTCTTTAACAATAGTTTTCGTAGTAATTGAACGCAGAGGAACAGCCTCTGGATAACGAGTGGACGCACACATTATCGTGAGAAGATATTGATGGCCAGATTTAGATTTAGGTAAAGGACCTACACAGTCAAGGATGAGTCTTTCAAAAGGCTCTCCCATCACCGGAATTGGTTGAAGTGGCGTTGGAGGAATCACCTGATTACCAGCAAGTTAGCAAACAGGGCATGTACGAACAAAAACAGACACAGAAGACTTAATGTTCGGCCAGAAAAAATGTTTAACAATCCGATCATGTGTTTTTGTAACACCAAGATGTCCAGAACAAACGTCTTCATGGGCCAGCTTCATGATTTGAGTACGGTAACCGGAGGGAAGAACGATCTGACGAACACACAGCACCAGATGACTTCCACCAATGTATCAAAACGCCGCCATCCCAAAAATATCCTACTGGCGTATCTGTAACTTGTGCATTATCACTAGCAGCACTAACACATTTACTCAATGTTTCGTCAGAATTTTGAGCCTCAATTAACTGTTCTCTAGTTGCTTTTAAAGGAGGCAAGTTATGTCCAAGGTGCTCACCACTCAAATTCGTCGGCTAAAATTGCAGCATCAAATAATTTAGAAGCTTTTTGCTCGTTTAAATGTACTACAATACTCTCAGGCACACATGTCTTAAAATGTTCAAGTAAGATTAATTCTTGTAACTCCTCAAGAGTAGTAATTTTAGTTGAAAGACACCATTTCTCAAACAAAGCTCTTTTTTCTCGCACAAACCACACAAATGTTTGCTTTGCTGTTTTTGAACAAGCCCTGAACTTTTGTCGATATGCCTCCAGTACTATTTCATATGCTCGCAAAACGGCCAATTTTACAGTGTCATAGTCTAATGAATCCTTAATTGGCAAAGCCACACAAACCTCTTGGGCTTTGCCAACGAGATTACACTGTAACAATAATGCCCACATATCCTTGGGCCTTTTTAACTTAGCTGTCACCCGTTCAAAGGCCACAAAGTACGAATCCACCTCTGTTTCATGAAAGGGAGGTACAAGTCTAGCGTACGTACTTACATCAAAAACAGGAGGATCGGAACCACCAGAAGGAAACCCGGCAGGCAACTCTGGAGCTGGACTGTAACGCAGCCGCTGAGCTTCCAGCTCTAGTTGCTGTAACTTAATATCCCGTTCCACGGTTATCTCCAGCTCTTTTAATCGGAGTAACTGTGTTTCATGCTCCTGTTTTTTCATCTCTAGATATAATTCCTTTAAACGAACAGTAACCAACAGATCTACTAACGGAATGGGCTTCGTCTCACTTACTGACTCCACATCATCAGCCATGTCTTCTTCAGCCCCTGCCTCAAAATCTTCCGTTGCAGCCCACTCAGGAAAATGCTAATTTATACCAACTTACTATATAGCTTGTCTCTAATAACTTGCTTCTTTTGCTCTTTGGAAATAGCTACATTAAAAAACTCTGCTATCACAATCAAATTCTTTTTTCGGCAACGATCGAATTCTTTCACTGTTGGCGAAAGACTAAACTTTACCAAGTCAAATTCCATATTAAAGGCGTTCTAAGCGAATCTGCGAGACGTTAGTTTTTGTTGACGTTTGAATTGTTTTCAAACAGCCGGAGCGTAGCTAACTCCTCCCTCTCCCTTTCGTGCTTTCATGAACGCGCCCAACCTCCACCCCCAAATCCTTCTTGTCGTTTATTGGCTGGAACACTTTGTTATGGTTTCTGTTTGTAGGTTTGGCCACTGTGTTGTTATTGCCGTTTGTGAAGCCTGGGCTGTCTACAGAGATCGTGTTTTTTACAGTTTGATCAGTGGACAGGCAGCAAGCAGATAGTGAGGATATGTTTGCTGTATGTAACAAAAAATGTTTTATGGTCTAAAACGCGTCAATTCGCTTAGAGCACCTTTAAACCCTGTATATTTCCTCCCTTGCCAAAATTCAAAACAGCCAAGCAAAAATTATCTCAAAACGGACGAAGCCCCCAATTGTCACAAACCCATCATGTGGGAAAGGTCCGATGACAAAATATTAAGAAGCTAAATTTCAGTTTTCCCCCTCCCGCTCCTGTCCCATTTCACCACAAACACATGAATACTTTCAAGAGTTTTATTTATTCTGTGTGAAGCATCTCTTTGGAAAGGGATAAAGGCCAAAATAACAAACATAACAGGAATCTAACTTAATTTTAGATTATTAACTTACCTACGAAAATAAATAAAAATACAAAAGAATAACACTCTCCTTCCCTCACTCCCTAACTAAACATAACCAGGAGAGAAGAAGTTATACAAACTAAAACGGCCATCCCAGACCTACAGCTCGTAAAGTAATTAATTTAACAAAGGAAACAATAACTGAATGAAATGACACCTACAAACAATTAATAAGAATTAGAAACTAATAGAAAAGTCTTTACAAAACGCTGATTTTACAACAGGTGCCGATCTTAAAGACTCTATAAAGAGAACCAACTCTTAAATCTAATAACCTACAATTATTAGTCCTCACATGAGTCACAATAGACCCTTAAAGATGAGACCGGATCTGGAGTGTAGAACGACCGAACGTGAGCTCCGCAACAGACTCTACCTAAGCTCCCGCACACAGTCTTCTCTCGTGCTTTATCCCATTCTCACTCATTAGTTGCAGCCAGGTGCTTCCAATCACGCGACACTGCCAGAGATAATAAGAAAACAAGGGAGGGGAGAGAAATACATCTAGAACAAGGCAATTTTTACAAACAAATCACATCTCTCAACTTTAAGTCCCAGGACGTAACACTTTAAAGAGTAACTGAACCCTAAACCAACTTTTTTTAGTTAATGATCTGTAAGAATGATGCTTTATTAGTGGTGTTCATTGATTTTAGTAAGTTTTTTGACATTTTGATATAAAGTGTTTCAATACTACAATATATGGTGTAAAAACGTGTGCTGCCCTCTTCAGGTTGAACGGTGGCTACTGCAGTTGAATTTTCCTATTGGATGTTGGGTCCAAGAAAAAACTTGTGACGTAAGCAGGTTCAAGCTCACCACGCCGTTGTTACGATCTCACCACACACTTTGTTCGTCCCCTATATCTCCGTTGGGATCTGCCCACTTTTCTTGCATTTTTCAAATATTGCAGTGGGTGGAGTCAGGCTCAGACCAGGGGTTTAGTTACTCTTTAAACCACGAGTTTCTTTAAAAATGAAATGGGACATCCAGCCAAGGGTGTAAGTTTGATTTTGACATTGGTGGGGAAATAAATAAAATTGTCTTCAGAGCCACATTGTCACAAAGGTTTATCGCTGTTTACTTGAGCAATAATTAAAATAGTATTTTTGTTATAATAGTCTTATTTATTAAGGTAACAGCCTGTAAGAAAAAATGAGGAGGGCATTGAAGGTCTCAATCAAAAAGTAGTTTAGCACTCAGGGTTCATCGGATTTGGAGTGAACCCTGAGCAAAGTCAGTCTTAACACTTTATAGTTTCAAACTAATGAAGTATCCCTTTAAATGTAAATTAAGACTAATACTACAATTGACCTCTATATCTCCCACTGTGCCCAAATGGCTCATTGTATTTATATGATCAGACTAAGGCTATGTTTACATACATGCTACGTTTACGCCTTTCATCTACACTACATCACTGTTTTCGACCCTCATAAACGGATTTGTTCGCAAACGCTGCAGACCCTGTTTTAGTTTGAGAACTCAGACATTGCGCTGAGTGTAAATGAACGTAGACGGAGTCTTATGTAAATGAAAAGCTGATGTTAACGTGACAGCGCATCATTTTCAAAGTAAAAATTATTTTATTCAGGTAAATGGAGGTTTGCAACTGAGGTTTTGCCAAAAATAGTAAACATCTACCAACCAGCTATTATAAACGCTATATCGGATTGTTTTTTACATGTATCCTTATAGATAATGTCTGTTTTATATTTATGTTTGAGTATTGTTGGGTTTGAATATTGTTGTAATGTGTTTGCTTTGTTTAAATTTAGTTAGCTTATTACGAAAGATAGACTGTAATTTTAAACGCCATATAGGGCGTTGTAAAGGCCAATATGAAGGGAGAATTGTAATGCATCAGACATTATTTTCGAGTTTAATTTAAGTTTTGTTTTCTACTTTAAAATGAATTTCGTTTCAGATAATTTGTCTCTTAATTTTAATCAATGTTTTGTTGATAAGTTTTGTGAATATAAATTAATAAAAACAATAAACTCAACGTCATTAATATTTAATGCTCGTTTAGCCGCTTGCGCTTTTAGCTATTTCTGTGTTGCTAGCGGAGGACGTGCACGGACCTCGCAAACTTTAAAAAAATAATGCACTAAGCATTTCTGTAGGCTAAAGCAATACTTCACCTCTTACTATGTTTGATTGAAGTTTGCATTTGCTGAAATTTATTTTTGCTTCGTTTAGTACTGTTCACTTGAATGCTTACTTTTTAAATAATAAAGACCTTTCTGTTTAGTTATAAAATCAAAATTAACCTATTAATCATATTAATATGTTGTAGGGGGAAGCTAGAACAATATAAGACTTTCTCAAATACATTATTATAGGTTCAAAAATAGTGTCTGTTATAGTTGCCAGCAAAGGAACCAGGTATGATTTTTTGTCAATATCGCACACCCCTAGGCTGCATAAACGCGCAAAGGTAAGCTATTATTAGAGTAATAAGTTATTTTACACTTTTATGCGCATGCCCAGTTACGTGATTGGTCATGTTTCATGCGTTTATGGTCGTGTATAGTGTGGATGAAGATTCTTTTTAAAATGGCAGTATAAACGAGGATCGTTTTCATTTTAAAATGCCGTTTTAAAACGCAAATGGTCTAATATAAACAGGGCCTTATAGTACCCAACTGTGTGCTCAACCAAGTGATCAGATGTCTTGACCTGTGTTGGTTCAAGAAGTCTCACATTTGCTCCCATACTACTATTAAGAAAGTATTACTCAAGGTTTTATTATTGTATTGCTTGAACTGAGATAACAGATGTGGCCTTTAAAAATGCGCGTCTCTGAGACCAGAATGCCGCGAGCACTTCCGAAATTCTGCGAGATCCCGCAGAAGGGGGATTCGGTGGGGGATGCAGGAAATACAAAGACCTGTAGATGGCAGTCGGCCATACTGATGACAATATGTGTGCTCGACTTTATGCTTTAAGCATACTATGATATTGAAGTAACATGACAGAGATTCTCGGTGCTTTGGCAGTACTTTGATGTCACATGCACGCTTTTTGGCAAACATTTGGTTGGCGAAGTTTTCTTTTGCCAGTTACATAAACAGTCAAATATTCTTCATAAAAATCTGACTTAAACGCGGATCATTTGTCTTATTTTTTTGTGTACTTACAGTAGAAGAGACGTGATGTGATAACTGAGTCTTATAACAAAATAATTTGCGAAGACCTTTGAAGAGACCGAGAGCGTTTGCGCAATATAATTAACTAGTTTATCTAATTGTACATTTAGTTCATTTTTGCGTCTGAAAGTTTTTAATAGCTTGAACATGGTTGTAATGCGCTTTTCTGCATTACTGTAATTTTTATATTATCATGTTTTCCCTTACATGGTATGAAACTCGATATAAAGTGTGCAATGGTGTTGAATAAATTTGTATAATGTGTTATACTTTTGTAGTAAGTAAATAAAATCATATTGTGAGTGTAAATATTCATAAATTCGAGGAGTTTCTGAGGTGTTTGTCATCGGCAAAAGGAGCAGTTTCTCTGTTGCTAAAACCGGTTGGCTATATAGAATTTTTTTTAAATTAACATTTGTTCTACTTATTATTATTATTTTTATTTTTTTATTTTTTGCCTACATTTACTCAAATAATATCAATGTAAAAATGGTAAGTAAATCATAGTTCAAGTTAGGCGTAAAACGTACATTTTTTTAAGTTGATGTTAAATAAAAATAATATTAATTTGAAGAAAGCAATTATTACAGTTTTAAAACTTAAATATATAACTCGGACCTTATCAAATATATTGATTAAAATAATCTGTAAATGAAATACTTATATTATTAAGGCGTATACATCAAATAAAATATGTAAATTTAAAATTTTAATTTTTTGGTTTGTCCAACTAAAAAAAAATCACATAACTGACATTAAAAGATTTTATTAAGTTACATTAATCATTTATTTTAGATAGCCTACATTTACAAAGGCACTGAATAATTTTTTACAGTTGTGATCTTACGGTATTATTAAATGCATATAAATAAAAATATGTAAAACTAAATAAAGGAGTCATACACGGACTCCATGAAAGCATACGTTTTCTTGTTCGGTCCACGTGGGGTTAAGCGGTCACATAGCCTATTCTCCATAAAAATCCGACTTTTTTAAATGCGCATCATTTGATTAATTTTGTCTGTGCAATTAGAAGAGACGTGATATATAACTGAGTCTTATAACAAACCTCTAATTCGCGTAGACCTTGAAGAGACCGAGAGCATTTGCGTAATATCATTAACTAATTTATCTAATTTTACATTTAGTTCCTTTTTGCATCTGAACGTTTTTTAATAACTTTTACATGGTTGTAATGTGCCTTTCTTCATTGCTGTGCTTTTTATATTATCATGTTTCACTTCGCACTGGTGTTTCACTGCGAATTTGTATCATATACTTTTAACTAGGTAGGCTAATAAGTAAATCAAATCTATTGCTTTTATTATCCACCATATATTTTTGCTTTTTAAATAACAAACATGGCTGTTTTAACACAAATTAAGTATTTATTTATTGGTAAATCCAGAACGAGTACAATGAGGTGTAACTTTGAAGGTTTCACATTCAGACTTCTTTTAGGCTGTGAATCTGCCGCGCGCTGCTTTTTGCATGTAAAAAACATCAAAGTCTATTGATTCTGATTTGTGAATTCATGTTCTGCTTGCCCCAATTCCAAATATTCTGTTGTATTATTATTCCAATTTTTTGCAATTTCCATTTCTAAACCAAATTTTTTATATGAACTCGGGACTCCAATGTGAACATGCCCAAGATAAAAAAACATTGCAGTAACATGTCTATATTATGTTATTTTCACTTTAAAAATATCCAATTGAACCCTAGGTAAAAATAAAAAATTTAATACGATTTTACCACTAGAGGGCAGCCCAAGCATGTTTAATTGTCTTCACACGTGACTAGACAGAAACTAACCTGACCTGACTGCGTGAAAACGGTATTGAAAAACTATACTGAGTATTATTTGATACTAAATCCGATGGAATATTAATATTTCTCATATACGTTTGTGCACAAAACTGCAAATGGATGTTATATTCTGAACGCTTGGAGCAACAACCTCGTCTGGAGGATGCGCAGTTTCAGGTAGGAATGATTCAGACATCTAACGTTAAACCCTTTCAACCCTTTCTTTTTTTAATGATATATGGCATGACAAGTTTAATTCCCTTTTTCATCAATGTAATACTGTAAACGTATTAGTTTGTAAAAACCCGTACGCGTGAGTGGCGCGTCCTCGCCCAACAGGGGCAGTGCTGAAATGCCGCGATCGGTTCTGTGTCGGCTCTATGACAGCCACATTGTTTATGGTTTAAATGATTGTGGATTGACGCGAAAAAGTCAGCATTACCATAAAATCATGCTTATGACCTGGGACGTGCACAGGGAGAGGGGGGTTGCTCAGGTTGCCCAGGCAACTGCCCATGCTTCTTGACTCAAGTTGCCCTTCCGAGGTGGAAACAAATAAATTGTACTTTTACTTTGTTACACTGTGCGGCGTTCCTTCGTTACTGTATTTTAATTAATTACTTAATGTGTATTTTATTTTTAAAGTGCCGTCTTGTGTTTCTGGGGCATTCGAGTATTAATGACTCGTTTGAGTCGATTCCTTACAAAGTATTGCAAATAAATGAGTCTTTTGAGACGATTCTTTACAAAGCAAATGGGCCAAACGTTTTGATTTGGTTCGCGAATCAGTTTGAATTAATTGTTCAGATCGCTGCAAA